>NC_056729.1:1774239538-1774534538 GCF_019279795.1 Protopterus annectens
TCATACATACCTCTCAGCAAACTGGAAGAACACCCTTTCTTCCACATATATTATTTAGATAGACCACTACAAGGAAACTCCTCTTCTGTCCCTTCCTTAATAGAACTAACTTAATATTAAAAAATAATTAGCGTGCTGTTTCTAAATTGAGTTACCTACAGGAAGAACACTGGTAACTCACTTTTTCCACAACAGATAGCTGAGAATTTGAACATTTAAAACAACCTTTCCTCACTTAAGTAAACTGCTCAGTGACTTATACCTCTCTACTGTCCAGATTTTTGCAGAATGTCCAGATTTTTACTTCATATTTTTGGTATGTTCCTCATAAAATTTGTGATTTTCTGGCAAATCACTGGGGTGCTCTGAGGACTGAAGTCTCTAAATAATGACATACATTTGAGTTTCAGACTTCAAATCCTTCAGAAAATGTATGTAAACACAAACCCTGTATACTCTAGTAGCTTTCTATGCTTATAAGAGCAATATTTAAAATGTGTCCATATTCTTGGGTCTTTATCTTCCCATTTTGTCAGGCTTTGTCCAGATTTCTTGCACTAATAAGTTGAGAGGTATGGAGTCAGTGTAGCAAAATACAATAATTTACAAAAAAAAAAAAAAACCTCACGTCTCAATGTCGAGAGCACTTCACTGTATTCCTCTCAACCTCTCAAGAAAAGAAACAGACATCTGTTGTTATTATTTTTCAGTGATTTTCCAGAAAACAGCATTTTCTACTGCAACACACCAACAAAAATGAGGGAAGCCTACAGATTTTATCCAAAAAATGAGATAGCTGCGAGGAGTACATTAGTTGGACCAGCACAGCAGACACAGCGATGTACTCTGCATTTGCAGTATGTAACTAGGATGCTCCAGACTACCAAAACCTGGTTAGTCTGTTTATAAATGACATTTATAAAACATAAAACTTTTTTTTCTTAAATAATGTTATTGTGTAATAGCAATAATCCACTCCTGTGTGTGGGCAATGCAGGATTTATTGACACCTGGCTTTGTTTAATCACTTAGGCTTCACCCTCACGATCAAACCACAGCAACCATAAGTAAATCCTGTGTTACCCACGCCCAGTTGTGGGTTATTTCTAAAGAATACCCTACTTCCAAAAAGCACATGGCAGCAGCAGCCCACACATTTCCAATAAAGGAAACTGACACGCATGCTTCTGATAGTGAAAAACTGTCTCAATGCAGTTATGCTTTATGAAAGTTTTCAAAGTTTATGCACTCAAAACCAGATATTCCTGTACAACACAATTACATTTAGATACAGATTAAAAAGGAGGCTGGTGTATTATCATATTTATGCAATCATTTACTTATAATGCAGGAGTGTTGGTCTAGATGATTTATAAACTTTGGAATAAAAGATTTAGTTGTGATGCAGTTATTAATAAAACCTGTGTAATCCAGCTTGATTCAGTTCATGGTGCTGGGAGTCTGTTCATGTATCTGTTTCCATGAAGGCTGTAGCACATACTAATGTTTCTGCACCATCCAAGGTTTGCCCGTACCTGCAGGATAGAAGGGCTGGGATGCACTGGAAGTCTTGGCACAGACAGAAAGAACACCCGTAAGGAAAAGTAACATCATTATGAAGCAATGCCTTTATGAATTCTATGCAATAACAGTCAGCATGTTACCAAATGGTTTTAAATCCAAGCAACAGGAACTGGGAGAACAGGAAAGTCAGAGGTAGTTCCTCACCAAAAGGATAAAGGGTCTCAAAAATATGTCTTATGCTGCCCGACTGAAAGAACTCCAGCTCTATTCAGTCTCATACCGCTTGCTCAGAGGTGACCTGTGCCTGACATATAAGGCCATGTCAAACCCTGATTTGATGAATATGCTTCACCTCAAAAAATCTAGATCCCTCAGAACCACAAGGGTGGGAGACTTAAACCTTGACACGGTTATTAATAGAACATGCTGGAGGGACAGATTCATCACCCAGAGACTCCCTATGCTGTGGAACAAAATCCCGGTACATGTGAGGCAGAGCACCTCGCTGGCCTTGTTCAAGAGGAATCTTGACCAATGGATGGGGGATCGCAGATATACCCCAGGGATTACTTCAGTGTCACTGCTTGACAGAGGCACAGCAAAATAATAGGCATAGTTTTATTCAAACTAAAGGGGTGGCGAAAGCCAAATAACTATGGGCTAGGCTTATAAATGCCCTTGGGCAGATAGCCTAGTATGAACCTATGAACCTATGAACCTATGAGGAGATTAAAGGGGAGGGGATATAACAGGATGCAGTTTGGGCTTATATAGTAGCCAGCTGCATATGCTAAGAAATTATATTAAAAAAATCTTGCCAGAAGGAGTAATATCTGCCAATCTGAAGATGGAAGTGATTCATATAAAAGGGATAATTCCTTGGGAGAGGAGAAATTTATTGTAATGTCTTCTCTAGTATTCAATAAGGCCATTCAAAACTTATTTTTTGCACAGGATTCAGTTAATTAATGCTTTAGAACATTTTATTTTATGAAATGCTTTTAATCAATTGTAACTTAATTATTCTATGTAAACTGTGCTGTTACTTGTTTTGATAATGTCAGTGGATAGGAAGTGCACTTTAGATACAATATTTGTTATATGTCTTCTTCTATTAACAAATCATGATTTCTAAGTAGACAGAAATGACTTAAGAACAGTAAAATAATGTTACATTCAAAAGGTTTTGATAATGCTCTGTTTTGACCTTCCAGTGTCATTGTGGTACCTGTATTAACAATGGGAAGTCATGCAGTAATGCTGAGCTTTTAGAAGTGCAGATGATTTAATGCAGGGTTCTGCACTTACTTGAAGCCATATAGTAAATAAACACAAATGGTCATGGAATGAATTATTGCCTTAGTCTACTTGCATTAAATTAGTGCTTTGTACTGCTAACTTCTATGTTGACAATGACATTACATACAAACACAGGCTCTGGCTGTCTGATAAAGATAACTCCTACAGCTATTTTTCTTTCCTTGAGTAGTCAGTATGGGCGAATGCTGTGAAGTCATCAAATAAAAACAGCATACCCATGTGGATAACCACTGCTGTCCATCTCAGCTGTGTTTTTTTTTGGCCTATACAAGTCGATTGATTTCAACCTTCTGGGTGTGCCAGGTATTAGGAGACGTTGCTTCTATAAATAAAGGAAATAAGCAAATCATTTCCAGATTTAGCAGTCTGTTGCACGGCTCTGAAGTATGTCTGAATGCTTCCTGCAGCGATTTAATTTAGGTATGTTTAAATGCACATGGGATCTATGTCCATCACATGTTAGGACACCCTGCTACTGCGGAAAGGATAAGGAAGAAGGAGATGAATGGCGATGACATTCTAGAAAATGAAACAACAATAAAACAAGAACGTGATTCCACAGCGGAATATTTTATTATTAAACAAAATAAAACAGGTTAAAATACGAATAAAATAATAAGATGATCGCTTTCAGCCTTAGGCCTTCATCAGATCTGGAAGCATTCATTCATTAACTTCATTTATAGTGGGAGTGCTCAATGAAACTCATCTTCTTAGGCGACGCCTTCTTAATACCGGCTTTAAACGAACAAGCTCATGTAAGCCTATCTTTTTATCAGCCCTCAAATCTGCTATCCAATTGGTCTCTTCAAATTCAGTGATTTCTTTTATGTTTCCTTTTCTAGCACCATAGTGCACCACTTGGAGTGCCATAAACAGGAACGAATGATTATTATTAGCCATTATATGTTTACTCGGTGCATTTGTAGATGTTCTATTTCTAATATGTCTTAAGTCTGAGAAAATTCTGGTTCTGAAAGGCAGTTTGTCTTTCCAACATAGAGGCAGGTACATTTTGTAAATAGTGCTACGTACACCAAGTTTTGAGTCCCGCAGTCAGCATATGTCCTCAAGTAATATGACATTTGTGTAACAGGATGTTGAAAATATTGATTCTGGATTTTATATGAGCATGTTTTACATTGGTCACATTTAAAGGTGCCTTGTCTATGTGTTAAAGTCTTTTTCTGTTTGTATCCTTACATAAAAGTTGTTTTAAATTCATCTTGTTTTTTATAGCAGAAAGTGGATGTTTCTCCCACTATTCTTTTTTGTTAATATCTGCCAATTCTTCCTCATTATATTACAGATTTGTCTGACATCTTGACTACATGATCTGAAGTACTTAACTTCATTTTATCTGCAACCTGTGGGTATATGGATCCGTATTGGATCCGAGCCGGCAACTTTTTTCTAGCATCTGCTCCAAGCTCTGAGCTCCTCCCCTTACCCATAATTCCCTACCATCTCCTATCTTCCCTCAGATCTCATTTGCCGTGCCAGTAGTGTGCATCGTGGTCTCCTTTGCTCTCAGCTCAGGGATAGTAAGTAGAAACTTTTTGCTGAATATCTAGGTGTGCGTGACTAGGATTTCCCTTCCTCCCCTTCTGTAGTATCGCGTTTGGTCGTTGGTGTAAAAAAAAAAAAAAAAAGTTTTTTGTATTAGAGTAGTAGTTAGGCCTGCCCTTCCCCTGCCTGTGTGTGTGTGGTTTTTTTTGGAAAGGTCGTGCTTATACCTTGGCATGCAGGACTATGGCTGACCAGCTAAAGCCTGTGTTCAAAAAATGTATAGAGTGTGGTCATAAGCTTTCCCTTGCCGATGGTCACACTGTGTGTGTGTGTGTGATATGCTTAGGAGTGGCACATTTATCCACTCAATGTGCTGTCTGTTCAGGTTTCAACCCTAGCGCCCTTAGGGATCGTAAGGCCAAGCTAGTTACCAAAGGCCTTCCCCCTGTTGCCATGCTGGAATATGCCTTGGCCTCGGTTGCTAGTGTACCACCCCAGACAGGGACTCAACCTCCCTCTTCGTCTGGCAATGGGTCTTCAAAGGACAGATCTTCAGTCAGCGAGTCTGACAAAGATAAGGAAAAGGAAAGGTGCAGAGAAGAAAGGGAGAAAAAGAAGGACAGGCATCATACGAGATCCCCAGACAGGGAGCTCTTTCTCAGCCCCCCATCCAAGACCATGAGGCCTGTTTCTCCTTGGCTCCAGTCTCCTCGTTTCTCACCGGAGCTGTTGGAACATTCAGACCCGAGACCCACTACCCCACTGTGCAGACCAGCCAGATCCGAGTCGGTGGCCTCTTCGAGGTCGACTCGGAGCCTATCGGATATGGATATGGACAGGATGATTCCGAGATTTATTCAGACCCAAATTCAGATGGGAGTCTTGCCAGGTCCCTCTCCCTTTTGAGGGGTGACCTCCATGCCTCTTTTCTGCCCCATCACTCCTTCCCCGATCCATGCTGCAGCTTTGGGGCTCTTGGATCCGAGGTTTTTCGGAGCTGGTAGCTCGGCGCCGATGGTTCCTCCACCTTTGACTCCGGCTGTTACCTTGAGTTCCTCGGATCCAACTTGTTCAGATCCAAGAGACTCTCAGAGCCGTGGACAGGGAGTTGGACCTGGGGGAATGGATTCTTCGACTCCGACCCTTTTGGACCCAATCTGTTCCCTTGGACCTCAGGCTACCCTGTCTTCAGCTCCGGTCCCCGCTTCAGATCCAGGAAGAACTTCTCCCTCGGCCCTCGAAGTGGTTTAGAGGGTTCTCTCCCATGGGTTGAGACCCCAGCCCATCCCCTCGGATACCACCCAGACCCACCTGAATTTGGCGACAACTCCCTTCATCCTGTCTCAGGGACAGCCCATGCGAGAGGACCCCCAGGTCATTTTCCCTGAGGAAACCCCTATGGCTCATGGATCCCCTTCTGAAAGTCCCACTGAAGAGGGTCACCATAAGCGCAAGTGCAAAAGGAGGCACTTGGACTCCCCTGAGTCCCTCACCACTGACACTGACTTAGATGAAGGAGAAGGTTCCCCCAGATCACCTCCCGAACACGTCTCCTTCAGAGAAATTATGGAGATCCTCCACTGGAGGGGAGGTTGGTCAGCCCCAAAACCTTCTGCGGATGAGTCAGTGTTCCTGGAGGCCTTTGGCACGGGCCCATCTACTTCCTGGGTGTCCCCACCAGCAGACCCCTTGGTGGACCTCATCACCACAAGGGCATGGAAGGAGCCCGACACCGTAGAGCCCATCCCCAAATGCCCTGACAAGGTTTTATCTCCCCCCTCTGATAGACAACCCTGGTCAAAAGGAGCCCCAGTTGATGCTATGTTGGTCGCAGCAGCCACAAAGAAGGAACTAGCACAGGAGTGTTCCTTAGTCCACCCTCCAGACAAGGAGTCCAGGTCGGTGGATAGGTTTGGGAAGTGCGTATACTCCTCAGTGACTTTTTCTGTCCATGAGCTGAATTATTTGGCACATGTGATTCGGCTTCAGTGAGACCTTGGAATTCACTGAGTCGCCCCCAGAGTCTTTATCGCCGCAGGACAGACAGCTGTTCTTGGCGAAAATGTCTACTCTGAAGTCAGTCTCAAACACATCTATGTGGCTACTTTCCCATGCCACGGAAGGAGCAGCTAGAGTGGCTGGGACAGGCATAGCCATGAGGGGTCATGCCTGGCTCAGATTGTGTCAGTTCGCAGACCCCTTCACGGCGTCATTTATCAATGCTCCCTATGACAGTTCTTCCCTCTTTGGGAAGACAGTATGTGACACACTTGTCCAGAGCGAAAAGGATGGGAAGACCTTGTCTGCCATTAGAGTCTGCTTCTCTAACCCTCAGTGGTCATATTTTAGGAATCAAAGAGGGCAGAAGAAGATGTGGTTCTGAAAATCTCAGTTTTCCCTGGATTCTCAGGACAGCTATTCCCCCAGAGGCACAGGAGGACAGGATCAATGCCGCCCCAGAGGTAGAGGGGGTCCCAGGAATTTCGGGTCTAGGGAACCCTTCTCTGATAGACCCAGTCAGCAGCCCTGAGGTGATGCCCGACTGTCCTACTCTGGAGGCAGTCGGGGGACGACTGTCCTTACACCCAGCGGCATGGGAGTCCATTACGACAGATCGCTGGGTTCTTCAGATAATATCCAGAGGTTACTCTATTCCTTTCAGTGCCCCTCCAAATATTGCAAAACACCTCCCGGATGTTCCACCCACTCACAGGGTGGCCCCAGCTCTAGAGGTTTCAAAGCTGCTTCTCAAACAAGCCATCAAAAAGGTCCCCCTGATCAGTCCGGATTAGGCATCTACTCAAGGTTCTTTTTGGTGCCAAAAAAGACGGGGGACCTCAGGCCCATTCTAGACCTGTCAACATTAAACCTGTCGGTAGCCAAACAGAAATTCCGGATGGTCATCCTACAGTCCATTCTACCTTATCTCTGAGAGTACGACTGGATGTGCTCGTTAGACCTTCAGGATGCTTACTACCACATCAAAATACACAGAAGCTCCAGGAGGTTTCTGCGCTTCCAGCTGGGAGCCAGTCACTTTCATTTCAGAGCCCCACCCTTTGGTCTCACAACAGCCCCCAGGGTGCTCACCAAGGTAATGGCAGTTGTAGCGGCTCACCTGAGGCTTCAGGGTATTCAGGTGTTTCCATACCTGGACGACTGGCTCTTCGCTGCGCACAACAAGCATCACTTGTGTCTGGCCCGAGATTATTTCATTCGGTTAGCAGACCTACTGGGAATTACAGTCAATGTTCACAAATCCCATTTGCAACCAGTACAAATTCTAGACTTCACTGGGGCACAGTTAGACACTTTGCAGATGAAGGTATTCCTAACTCCAAACAGGATTCTACATCTCAGGTGCCACATAGCTCAGATAGCAAACTCCAAGTCTTCAAAGGCGAGCGTGATTCTCTGGGCTCTGGGCTCCATGGCTGCCGCCATATCTATTCTCCCTTATGCATGCCTTCACATGCGGGTTCTTCAATGGACTCTGGCTGTTTAGTGGTCTTGGCTACACCTGCCCATGGAATTTCCGATCAAGATCAGTCACGTCTGCAGGACATCTATTCTTTGGTGGCTAACTTCACCGGAGATATTAAAAGGATGCCCATTTGCATCAACCCCAGTCCAAACCACAGTGACCACGGATGCCTCCCAACTCGGGTGGGGGGGACACAGTTCGGGAAGTACAGTCCAAGGCACGTGGTCCCAGACAGAGACCAAGTTGCACATGAATGTTCTAGAGATGAGGGCAGTGCTTTTAGCGTTGGAAGCCTTTCACACAGTCCTCCCTCTCGGACTTATTGCAATTCAGTCAGACAACGTCGGTCGTCTGGTATATCAACAAGCGGGGGGAACCAGATCCTACCCTCTATGTCACGAGGCCATGAGAGTGTGGGAATGGGCGAGTTCCACCAGTCAGTTTCTGATAGCAATGCACATCCCGGGGCGCTCCAACATTTTAGCAGACAGATTGAGCCAGGCCATTCTGATGCCTTACGAGTGGTCTCTGAAATGGTCAGTAGAGGAGAAGATTTTCCTTGCATGGGGTCAGCCTTGCTGCGATCTCTTCACATCTCCTTCCAACGTGAAGTGCAGCGAGTTCTTCACTCTGATTCCCTTACCAGGGGAAGTCCCCAGAGAAGCTCTAGTCCATACTTGGCCCCCCCGGGCTTCTGTATGCTTATCCACCTTTACCTCTCATTCTGAAGTTTCTTCAGAAAGCTTGTCGACTACAGTGCAAAGTGATCCTCATTGTCCCGTTCTGGCCTTGTCAGGTTTGGTTCCCATTCCTTTGGTCTCCTCTCTTAGCTCCCCCGTGGGTTCTGGATCCCTGCCCGGATCTAATTTCCCATCCGTCGGGGACACGTCCACCCGATCTGGGCAGCCTCAAGCTAACAGCTTGGTTGCTCCAGTTCCGTTAATTGCCAGGACTCCCGGTCTTTCATCCCAGGTAAAATCCATTCTGGTGGCCTCTCTTAAAGACTCCACTAAGAAACTTTATTGCAGTAAATGGAAGTGCTTTTCCATTTGGGTCTCACAGAGAAAAATAGTTCCCTTTACAGCCCCTGTTCCAGCGGTGTTGGACTTCCTGTCTGGTATCTTTCAGCAAGGAGCTAGTTCCTCCACAGTGAAAGTACAATTGGCAGCCATTTCAAGTTTTCATGTTGGTGAAGACAACATGGCCTTAGCCTCCTCTAGGCTGTGTAAGGCTTTTCTTAAAGGTACGTTTCTGTTACGGCCCCCTGTCAAGGATTCTGTACCTCATTGGGACCTTACTTTTGTTTTACAGGCATTGGTGGCTCCTCCTTTCAAACCCGCAGCTTCGGTGGATTTACAATTTTTGTCCTGGAAGACTGCTTTCCTAGTCGCCATCACATCGGCTTCAAGCTCTGTTTGCCATGCCTCCGTATTTGGTCTTCCATAAGGATAGGGTCTCCCTCCGTACTAACCCTTCCTTCTTACCTAAATTGGCTTCTGAAGCAAACATAAACCAGTCCATTAATCTGCCTGTTTTCTTTCCTAACTTCCAAAATAAAGGTGAATACAAACTCCATTTGTTAGATGTTCATAGAGAGCTTAGTTTTTATCTTCATAAAACAAAGTCTTTCTGCAAGACTGACCAATTGTTTGTTTCCTTTTCCAAAGTGTTTATGGGAAAAGCTATTGTTAAAGTTTCTTTAGCCAGATGGATTACTCTTTGCATTTCACATGCCTACAAAGGTAAAGGTTTATCTCCTCCTGGTATAGTTAAGGCTCACTCTACCAGGTCCATGGCGACTTCTGCTGCTTTTTGGTCCAGGGTACCTTTGGATGATATTTGTGCAGCAGCGACATGGGCCAATTCACATACTTCAATTTCCTATTACAAATTGGATCTGATTTCGAGGGGTAGAGCATCCTTTGGCTCAGCGGTGCTCAGGAATATCCTTCCAGAGGGACCTCCCAGGATAGGAGTAGCTGGGGACTCTGTCCCACAGGTTGCAGATAAAATTAAGTTAACTACTTCAGATAAAGAAGTTATGTACTCACCATAACGTTCCATCTGAGTAGTTATACTTCATTTCTCTGCAACATTCCCTCCCTCTGTCCCCGGACCTTATCCTGTTTTCAGGGTTGGTCTATAGGTTTGAGTTGCATATATATTGTTAGTTGCAGCAAACTCGATCTGAGGGAAGATAGGAGATGGTAGGGAATTATGGGTAAGGGGAGGAGCTCGGAGCTTGGAGCAGATGCTAGAAAAAAGTTGCCGGCTCGGATCTAATATGGATCCGTATACCCACAGGTTGCAGAAAAATGAAGTATAACTACTCAGATGGAACGTTATGGTGAGTACATAACTTCTTTTTAGTGTACATCTCATATTCGATGTTTCACTTTTCCTCGTGGTTGTTTGCTTTTTTGTGGATCTGCAGAGTAGTATGGCTTTCCTTTTGTGCTTCTCTGTTGTTGTACCTCTATAGTCATAACATTTAATTATTTTTTCTTGTATTCCCTACTACTCAGTTCATATTTAATTTCTAACATCTTCTCTTGATAAATGTTGTATTTGGTGTTAAGTCTAGACTGCCTCAAGAATTTATTTCGACTAGCTGTTTTAATACATATCTTGGATGCATACCTGACAGATGTAGAGTATGATTTTTCCAGCATTCTTTCCTAAATGTCCTTGTTTCAAAGCACCCATCTGCATTTCTCAGAATGCTTACATCCAAGAAATTAATCTGACTTTTGGAGCTGTTAACTTCAAAATCCAAGAAGTCTGTAGTCCTCCTCAGGTAGTCCACAAAGCTGGATAGTCCATTTTCTCCGCCATTCCTTAACAGGAAGATGTCATCCACAAATCTCTTATAGTACACAAGTTTGTTCTTTCATTCATTACTATCAGTGAACACAAATTCTAGCTCCCATTTAGCCATGACTATGTTTGAGTATGAACTGGCACATGAGGTGCCCATGGCCACTCCCCATTTTTGTATAAAATATTGCTCATTGTACATGAGGACATTATTTTCTAATATAATTTGCAGCAGAGAACATATTTGCATAATTTCCAGAGTAGTATAGTCATTGGTCATATTAAGAAACTTCCTGATTGACTCTGTTCCACAGCCATTTGGTATAACTGTAAAGAGACTCCTCACTTCCATTGTTACTATTAACGCATCTGGATGTATTGGATTCATTCTACAATAAGATGATAGACCAGATAAGAAGTCTTCTGTATCTTGTAATATAGTCAACACCTTTTCCAATGCTCTTTTTAATTTTTGTTCATTATAAATAGATAAGGGCTCAGTAGCCCATCCAGCCCAGGGTACTATCAGTCACATTGGGGGGGGGGGGGGTCTGTCTGTGCCTTGTGGATTTTAGATAGTCCTTTTATTACAGGTATGATAGGGTCATCCACATGAAAATACTCATATAACTCTTGAGTAATAATATGTGTGATCATCAGATCATATATAGCATGTTCGATATTTAACACAATCTTACTCAGTTCATAATTCCGTATGGACCTATAGGTTGTGCAATCACCAAGTAGCCCTAACATTTTGGATTCATACCAATCTCTATCCATAACGACAATCTCCCTGCCCTTATCTGCTGGTCTTATTTTAATATCTGTATTATTCAGCAGTCCATACAGAGCTTTTCTTTCTCCTTTAGATAGAATGTAAAAGCCGCTACAGTTATTCTCTTTTCTTAATTTGTAAACATCCTCTTCACATGTCTTAACAAATGCTTCCAATAATGGATGTAGTGTTGGTACCATTAGGCTGTTTTTTTTAATTTAATACCTTGATTCTGGCTGTTGACATTCCTATCTGAGGTTCATAGGTTCATAGAGTAGTACTAGGCTAACTGTCCTTGTGGACCACTTTAAGCCTAGCCAGTTACCCCATGTGAGAATCAAACCCTGCACCTTTTGTTTGTAAGGTAAACATCTTAACCATTATGCCATCCTCCCACCTTATAGATTATTACTAGGCTAACTACCCTTGTGGGTCATTTTAAGCCTAGTCAACTACCCCATGTGAGAATAAAACCCGGCACCTTGTGTTTGCAAGGTAAACACCTTAACCATTATGCCAACCTCCCAACCAATGATCTTGACTATAATGAAGTACTTGTTTTAGCGCTACATTCCTGGTGAAGTATTTGATATCAAATACAAACTTGCTAAAACATGAAGGCATAGCTGGAATGAATGTTAAGCCTTTATTTAAAATTGTACTTTCCATTTCTGTTAACACATACCTGGAAAAGTTTATAATCAGGTCTGCTCCCTCTGATATCATGTTGACATCTTTTGTTTCTTCCAATCTCTGTTCTGAGATTGGTTCCTTTGCTGTATGTCTCTTTGCTTCAGGAGAATCGGGAATTTCTGAAAAACCGATGCAGCATATGTCTTCAGACGTGCTTGGCCTTTTGGCCATATATTGTCTTTGCCTATGGATGGTTCAACTACAGCATCACTTATCACACCGGTAATAGCATTTTTGTTTTTATCCATTTCTTTCATATTTGTCAGTGATATTTTCACACTAATATCCAAGTTAATTCTCTGTCTAGTGTTTTACATCGAGGTTGTTATTGTTCTCTCCTTCAGGGTTTATATAGCTACTGATAGAACTACCTTCACCTGCTCCTTTAGAATTGTTTGGTTCCCACATCTCCATTGTCTCTTTTAGCGGAGCCTCACTGCCAATGTTTCATTCTGTTGCTTGCTCATTTCTATTTTCTTTAGGCCACGCAAAAATATTTAATTTTTGGAAGTCATCAAAATCACGTTTCAGTTTCTTCAATTTCAGTTCTTTCAATTTCTCATCATAGTCAATTAGCGTTAATTGCAAGTTAGTGAATTTGTTGAGAACAGATTCTGGAAGTTCAGCTTTCTCCAAATCTGTTTGTTTCTGTTCCAAGAAACTTTCTACTTCCTTTTCCATTGGTGTAAAATATTCCAAGAACAATGTGATATAACTAAAACTGGCAGTCATATTAATCTCCTACCATTTAGCTAAAAGGTCCATTACATACATTGCCATAAGAGGGCATGCATTTAGTCCGCATTCCCCTCGGAATCAAGCCATGATGTAAACAGGCTTCTAAGTGGAAATGCTGCCATTGCAAGAATTTTAACTTAAAAGCAGCAGCTTCCACTTGTTTATATGAGGAGATATATTGTCGAGTGAACTGTTCGCTTCCTTGTTTCGTAGTGCTCAGTTTGACTAGTAGTAATGGATTGCAGTTACTGGTACAATTCAGTACTGAGTAATTTCTATTCTTGTTCCTTTGACTTGTAGGAATCCCCTTCTCTAGGCAATACTCCAATTTAAGCACAATTTCTTCCCCCATGTCTGGTATGTTTGTAGTAATCAACTTCAAATCCAAAAAAAAAAAACTGAAACGAGTGCATCACTTTCAAGAAACATAGAAATCCAACAATAAAACAAGAAAGTGATTCCACAGTGGAATAATTTGTTATTAAAAATATAAAACAGGTTAAAATATGACTAAAATAATAAGATGAGCGCTCTCAGCCTTAGGCCTTCATCAGATCTGGAGCCATTCATTCATTAACTTCATTTATAGTGGGAGTGCCCAATGAAACTCATCTTCTTAGGCGACGCCTTCTTAATACCGGCTTTAAACGAACAAGCTCATGTAAGCCTATCTTTTTATCAGCCCTCAAATCTGCTATCCAATTGGTCTCTTCACATTCAGTGATTTCTTTTATGTTTCCTTTTCTAGCACCATAGTGCACCACTTGGAGTGCCATAAACAGGAACGAATGATTATTATTAGCCATTATATGTTTACTCAGTACATGGGCTACTGAGCCCTTATCTATTTATACTGAACAAAAATTAAAAAGAACATTGTAAAAAGTGGTGACTGTATTACAAGATACAGAAGACTTCTTATTTGGTCTATCCTCTTATTGCAGAATGAATCCAGTACCTCCAGATGTGTTAATAGTAACTATGGACGTGAGGAGTCTCTTTATGGTTATACCAAATGGCTATGGAATAGAGTCAATCAGGAAGTTTCTTAATATGACCATTGAATATACTAGTATGGAAATTATGCAAATATGTTCTCTGCTGGAAATTATATTAAAAAATAATGTCCTCATGTACAATTATCAATGTTTTATACAAAAATGGGGAGTGGCCATGGGCACCTCATGTGCCAATTCGCACTCAAACATAGTTATGTCTCAATTGGAGCTAGAATTTGAGTTCACTGATAGTAATTCATGGAATAACAAACTTATATACTATAAGAGATTTGTGGATGACATCTTCCTGTAATGGAATGTGGAGAAGATGAACTATCCAGCTTTGTTCACTACATGAGGAACACTACAAACTTCTTGGATTTTGAAGTTAATAGCTCCAAGTCAGATTAATTTCTTGGATGTAAGCATTCTGAGAAAAGCAGATGGGTGCTTTGAAACAAGGACATTTAGGAAAGAATGCTGGAAAAATCATTCTCTACATCGGTCAAGTATGCATCCAAGCCATGTATTCCCACAGCTAGTCAAAAGTAAATTCTTGAGCCAGTCTAGACTTAACACCGAGGACAACATTTATCAAGAGAAGATGTTGGAAATGAAATATGAACTGAGTATTAGGGGATACAAGAAAAAATAATTAGATGTTATGATTATAGAGTTACAACAACAGAGAAGCACAAAAGGAAAGCCATACTACTCTGCAGATCCACAAAAAGCCAACAACCACATAAGGAGAAGTGAAACATCAAATATGAGATGTACACTAACATATAGTCAAGATGGCAGACAAATCTGTAATATAATTGGCAGATATTAACAGCAGATGAGTCTATAAAAAGGATAGTGGGAGAAACACCCACTTTCTGTTATTAAAAACAAGATGAATTTAAAACAACTTTTATGTAAGGATACAAATAGAAAACAGAAAAAGACTTTGACACATAGACAAGGCACCTTTAAATGTGGCCAGTGTAAAACATGCTGATATATAATGCAGAATCAATATTTTCAACATCCTGTTACACAAATGTCATATTACTTGAGGACATATGCTGACTGTGGGAGTCAAAACTTGCTGTACGTAGCACTATGTACAAAATGTACCTGCTTCTATGTTGGAAAGATGAACTGCCATTTCAGAACAAGAATTTTCTCATACTTAGGAGATATTAGAAATAGAACATCTACAAATGCACTGAGTAAACATATAATGGCTAATAATAATCATTTGTTCCTGTTCATGGCACTCCAAGTGGTGCACTATGGTGCTAGAAAAGGAAATATAAAAGGAATCACTGAATTTGAAGAGACCAATTGGATAGCAGATTTGAGGGCTGATAAAAAGATAGGCTTAAATCAGTTTGTTCCTTTAAAGACAGTATTAAGAAGGTGGTGGTGGAATGAAAAAGTACAGGAGAGTATACAGAGAAAGAGGTTGGCGAAGAAAAAGTGGGATTGTCAAAGAGATGAAGAAAGTAGACAAGAGTATAAGGAGATGAGGTGCATGGCAAAGAGAGATGTGGTGAAAGCTAAGGATAAGGCGTATGAAGAGTTGTATAAACAGTTGGACACTAAGGAGGAAGAAAAGGACCTGTACCGATTGGCTAGACAGAGGGACCGAGCTAGTAAAGGTGTGCAGCAGGTAAGGGTGATAAAGGATAATGATGGAAATGTACTCACAAGTGAGGAGAGTGTGTTGAGCAGATGGAAAGAGTACTTTGAGGGGTTGATGAATGAAGAGAATGAGAGGGAGAGAAGGTTGGATGATGTGCGGATAGTGAATCAGGAAGTGCAGTGGATTAGCAAGGAGGAAGTAAGGATAGCTATGAAGAGGATGAAGAATGGAAAGGCTGTTGGTCCAGATGACATACCTGTGGAAGCATTGAGGTATTTAGGTGAAATGGCAGTGGAGATTTTAACTAGATTGTTTAATGAAATCTTGGAAAGTGAGAGGATGCCTGAGGAATGGAGAAAAAGTGTTTTGGTACCGATTTTTAAGAATAAGGGTGATGTGCAGAGCTGTAGTAACTACAGAGGGATTAAACTGATCAGTCACAGCATGAAGTTATGGGAAAGAGTAGTGGAAGCTAGGTTAAGAAGGGAGGTGATGATTAGTGATCAGCAGTATGGTTTCATGCCAGGAAAGAGCAGTACAGATGCAATGTTTGCTCTGAGAGTGTTGACGGAGAAGTACAGAGACGGTCAGAAGGATTTGCATTGTGTCTTTGTGGATTTAGAGAAAGCATATGACAGGGTGCCTAGAGAGGAGTTGTGGTATTGTATGAGGAATTCGGGAGTGTCAGAGAAGTATGTAAGAGTGGTACGAGATATGTACGAGGGTAGTGTGACAGTGGTGAGGGCTGCGGTGGGAGTGACAGATGCGTTTAAGGGGGAGGTGGGATTACATCAAGGATCAGCTCTGAGCCCTTTCTTATTTGCAATGGTGATGGACAGGTTGACAGACGAGATCAGACAGGAGTCCCCGTGGACTATGATGTTTGCAGAAGACATTGTGATCTGTAGTGAGAGTAGGGAACAGGTGGAGGAGACCCCGGAGAGGTGGAGATATGCTCCAGAGAGAAGAGGAATGAAGGTCAGCAGGACTAAGACAGGATATATGTGTGTGAATGAGAGGAAGGATAGAGGAATGGTGAGGATGCAGGGAGTAGAGGTGGTGAAGGTGAATGAGTTTAAGTACTTGGGATCAACAGTTCAGAGTAATGGTGAGTGTGGAAGAGAGGTGAAGAAGAGAGTACAGGCAGGATGGAGTGGGTGGAGAAGAGTGTCAGGAGTGATTTGTGACAGATGAGTACCAGTAAGAGTGAAAGGGAAGGTCTACAAGAGGATAGTGAGACCAGCTATGTTGTATGTGTTGGGGACAGTGGCACTGACAAAAAGGCAGTAGCCAGAGCTTGACGTGGCAGAGTTGAAGATGTTAAGATTTGCACTGGGTGTGACGAGGATGGACAGGATTAGGAATAAGTATATTAGAGGGTCAGCCCAGGTTGGAAGGTTTGGAGACAAAGCCAGAGAGGCAAGATTACGTTGTTTTGGACATGTGCTGAGAAGGGATGCGGAGTATATTGGGAAAAAGATGCTAAGGATGAACCTGCCAGGTAACAGGAAAAGAGGAAGGCCTAAGATAAGGTTTATGGATGTGGTGAGAGAGGACATGCAGGTGGTTGGTGTGACAGAGCAAGGTGCAGAGGACAGGAAGAAATGGAAACAGTTGATTTGCTATGGTGACCCCTAATGGGAGCAGCCAAAAGAAGAAGAAGAAGATTAAGAAGGTGTCTAAGAAGATGAGTTTCATTGGGCACTCCCACTATAAATGAAGTTAGTGAATGAATGCTTCCAGATCTGATGAAGGCCTAAGGCTGAAAGCACTCGTCTTATTATTTTATTCATATTTTAACCTGTTTTATTTTTTTAATAACAAAATATTCCACTGTGGAATCACTTTCTTTTTTTATTGTTGGATTTCTACATTTCTTGAAAGTCACACACTGGTTTCAGTTTGTTTTTTTGGGGGGATTTTTTTTTTTTTCTAGAAAATTAACCGTTGTGGTAATTATGCAACTTGGACTTTCAAAACTTAATAAAAGCAACGGTTACATAAATATGTCAGTTAGTGCAGGTAAGTAGATGCAGAGGATGGGAAATGGGAAAAAATAAAGGGAAGGACACAAGGAGAAAAAATGGAACAACGTGACCAAGAAAAGTGGAAACAGGGAAGCTAGAGGGTATGAAGAAAGAGAAAGCGTGAGATAAGGGGTGCAAGAAGATGATATATTTGTAGTAACAGAGGGGAACATTCTTAGTGTACTGTAATGTGCCTAGTGAGGATGACATATTTGTAGTAACAGAGGGGAATGTTCCTAGTGTGATGCAATATGCCTACTGAGGATGACATATTTGTAGTAACAGAGCGGAATGTTCCTGGTGTGATGTAATGTGCATAGTGAGGATGACATATTTGTGTTAACATTGGGGAATGTTCCTGATGTGACGTAATGTCCCTAGTGAGAATGACATATTGTAGAAACAGAGGGGAATGTTTCTGGTGTGATGTAACGTGCATAGTGAGGATGACATATGTGTGTTAACATTGGGGAATGTTCCTGATGTGACGTAATGTCCCTAGTGAGGATGACATATTGTAGAAACAGAGGGGAATGTTTCTGGTGTGATGTAATGTGCATAGTGAGGATGACATATTTGTGTTAACATTGGGGAATGTTCCTGATGTGATGTAATGTCCCTAGTGAGGATGACATATTGTAGAAACAGAGGGGAATGTTCCTGGTGTAATGTAATGTGCATAGTGAGGATGACATCCTTGTAGTAACAGAGGGGAATGTTCCTGCTGTGATGTAATGTGCCTAGTGAGTATAACATAATTCCAGTAACACAGGGGCATGTTCATGGTGTGATGTAATGAGCCCAGTGAGGATGACATATTTGTAGTAACAGAGGGGAATGGTCCTGTTGTGATGTAATGTGCCTAGGGAGGATGTCATATTTGTAATAACAAAGAGGAATGTTCCTGGTGTGATGTAATGTGCCTAGTGAGAATTACATATTTGTAGTAACAGATGGGAATGTTACTGATGTGATGCAATGTGCCTAGTGAGGATGACATAATTGCAGTAGCACAGGGGATGTTCCTGGTGTGATGTAATGTGATATAGTTGCAGTAACACAGGGGATGTTCCAGGTGTGATGTAATGTGATATAGTTGCAGTAATGCAGGGGCATGTTCCTGGTGTGATGTAATGTGATATAGTTGCAGTAACACAGGGGATGTTCCCGGTGTGATGTAATGTGATATAGTTGCAGTAACACAGGGGCATGTTCCTGATGTGATGTAATGTGATATAGTTGCAGTAACACAGGGGATGTTCCTGGTGTGATGTAATGTGATATAGTTGCAGTAACACAGGGGATGTTCCTGGTGTGATGTAATGTGATATTATTGCAGTAACACAGGGGCATGGTCCTGGTGTGATGTAATGTGATATAGTTGCAGTAACACAGGGGCATGTTCCTGGTGTGATGTAATGTGATATAGTTGCAGTAACACAGGGGATGTTCCTGGTGTGATGTAATGTGATATAGTTGCAGTAACACAGGGACATGTTCCTGGTGTGATGTAATGTGATATAGTTGCAGTAACACAAGGGCATGTTCCTGGTATACTGTAATTTGCCTGTTATTACCTGAATGTTCCTAAGAGCAGGGAAGATGAAGAACGAACAGGAAGAAAGTGATAGTCATCCAAACTTACACCTGCCAGGTATGAACTGCCATGTGCGCACAGCTGAGTATAGAAAGGCTGGGATACAATGTAGGGCTTGGCAGAGCAGAACATAGCACAATGGGAAGAACCCTCATAAGGAAACGTAAGGTAATAATGAAGCCAATGTCAGAAAGGAGGAAAGGGTGATGTAACCATTGGCAGCAACAGTGAACATGTCAAATTAATTAATTAGTTAATTAATTAATTAATTTTACATTTGTTAACTGGGTTGGTCCAGATGAGTTACAAAAAAAATTTCAGTGGAGACCCAAGGAAAAAGCTCCAGTAATGTCTACAGCAATAAAAAAGTAAAAGAAACATTATACATAAGATAAAATAAAGTACAAACTAAAATGCCGGTATAGAGAACAAATTATAGTCACACGAGAAAGTGTGGTTAAAATCCAGGCAACAGAAACTGGAAGAATAGGGAAGTCAGAGGTAGGGGATTAAATGGGGGGGGGGGGCACATCATACAATTAGCAAGGGTGATGACCAGAAACATGGATGGATGGAAGGAGATGGTCACAGAAGGTGAGCTGTCAGACTCTAGAGGGGTGGTTTAAGAAAAGTAAGAAGTGCCATAAAAACAACACCTGTCTGGCAATTTAGAAGGCAGGATTATAAAGGCTGCAACCAAGCTTCATTCTGTAGTCTAGGGTCTGACTCCCCCAGCCTCCATGTATATACTGTGCATCCCTGAGTAACTCAAACAGACATTGCTGCTTAGTTACCCTAGAAAAGAAATAAAATTAAAAGCACACAAATTTTCCTTATTCAAAGGAAAACTTAAAAGACTATAGGTGGAAAAAGAGGGCATATTGATTGGTTGATGAGCAAAGGAAAAATGCCTTATGTTGATGCAAAGCAAAGGAACTGAAGTCATCAGAAAGGCAGAGCAGACATGGAGAATGAAATGGGCCTAGGAGAAATGTATGCCAATATGAAGTTCTACAACTATGATGGGGAGGTACACATGATACTGTAGTTTTACAAACCAGAGGAGAGGTATTAAAATGAAGAAAGGCAGGTGAAATAAGCAAGTTCCTTGTGTCTGTATTTTCCTTCAAATAATGAGGACAGTGTACTGGCAGAGTAAACGAGGTATATATACAGGTAGGTATGGACTGGAAGGAATGACAAATGATGGGCAGTAGACAAGTATTAAAAAAGACAGAGAAACAGTTCAGAAGTCTGAGGACTGTATTGTACTAGGAAAGGAAAACAACCTACCCAGGTTCTCAAAGAAGTCACAGTGATGGTGGGTGAACCAGCCGAACTGTCCAGTGTACTCCTGGAAACAATGCCAGTGGACTGGAGGTGGGGATAGTAAAGTGAGCAATTACTAAAAGAAAAATAACCATCTTGGGGGCCCGGTCTTGGCAAAAGCAAGAAAATCAGTCTTGCATCTACCACAAGGGAAGCCATGAAAAAAACACTGGCAAGGATTCATGTTTTACAGGCCCTATCACCATGGAGACAGACATAGAGGATCTACTGAATGTGTTCCTGACTTCACAAAAGCTGAAACTGCTGATTCTGCACCATGTGGAAGACCAGTGACAAAGCATATAGGAGCAGGGACACAAACCAGGTGTAAGATATATTGCTGAGTTGGAGTTTGGTGAAACTCCAAATAATTGAAGAAAAAAAATTTAAAATGTCCAGCACTAAAACACCTTCCCTAAAAAAACAACCTATGTTAAGGTGCTGGTATGTCAAAGTTGGATAGGTTCATAGTCAAAGGCTATTCTAAAGACTTAAACCTTGCCATAGCTAATGACCACAAGGACATTTTTAAGCCTAGTCATGCACCCCAAATCACTGACAATTTTGGATTCCCTTGATAAGTGCAAGCAGGGGCTTGGGGATAAAACATTACAAGCAGGGGCCTGGGAGATGAACTATTTGCAGGCTGCCTTTGTCCATTAGAGACATAGGTGCCAAACCAGGGATGACTTCCCTGTTCCCTATCCAATTGTCCAACTTGCACTTGAACTGGTTTAGGGAAGAACTCTGCTTCACATGGATGAGGGGTAATCTCTGGGATACATACCTAGCTCTCTAGAACGTCCTAGTTATATCACAGGCAAGGTTTAAGTTTTTAGAATGGGTAATTCTGACCTTGTCTGTTTTGCAGATATGCAAGAGGTCCACCAGGGTGGGGGTCAAATAAAAAAATTCAAAGTCAAAGTGAATTTTATTGTCAATTAGACCACACAAGAGTGCAACTGAACAAAATTGTGTTACTTCAAACTCAACGTCCATACAACATATACAGATAATATTAATACAATAATAACACATATACTAATACTAACCCAACAATAACAACAGTAAAACATTTATGCAGTGCAGTAACAAGTACAATGACCTGCACCATGACTATTCCACTTACATGTCTTCATCAGTACCCAAAATATTGCACAGATCAGAATCAGACAGATGTCAAATTGCACAGAATGTTAACTTGGCATTGCAAAATTGCACATAAGGTATAGGATTGTGTTTTTATAGAGTTATTGCATATGTCTGTGAATTACATCAGCACTGTAACTACAGACCTCGATGACCAGCATGGTGTATGCTATTACTGGAGTTCAGAAGTCTTATGGTTGTGGGGAAAAAGCTTCTATTAAATCTGGAGGTTTTGCAATGCAAGCTACGGTATCTCCTACCTGGAGACAAATGCGAGAACGGTGAGTACAGTCTTTTGATTATATTGTTGGATATGCCTGGTTAGGTACATACCAAAGGGGGCAATGTTCTCAATTATAGGTATGATGAATGCCAACTACAGTAGAACAAGGAAAAAAATGGGGGGGGGGGGGCAAAGGCTCAAAAATAGGAACAGGTTTTAATATTGCTCCAATAAACTTAGAAAGTTGTTAGGATAACAGGTTTTGTATTATTATGCATTTTCTGAAGAATATGAAGTCTGAAACTCAAATGTCTGTCATTATTTAGTATTATTTAGGGACTTCAATCCTCAATGATTTTCCAGAAAACCACAGATTTTATGATGAACAGACCAAAAATATGAAGAAAAAATCTGGACATTCTGCAAAAATCTGGACAGTTGACAGGTATGAAATGACTTCCTTGTACCTATAGACAATACATTTGTTTATATGTTGTGCAACAAAGAATGATTTTCTCACTACTGTAGACACTTGATAGTCAAAGGCTAGATTATTGGATATATTTATCTGTGACGTTCCAGGGATTTTCCCTAATATGCAATTTATGAGCTCCCCCACTCAGCAGTTCTTTTAATGCCAATAAAAATTCAGTGAAACATTGTTGTTTAAGTGTAAGAATATTAATAACAATGTCCATTTGTTAATTAGGTAGACCCACTTGTCTTTTTTCAGGGACACCATGGAGCCATGTCTGGTTAAGTGACCAGCTGAAGATCACATAGCAGGATGAAGGAATTAAACCACATATCACAGCAACTACAGATCACAGCCTTAACTGTGTACAAATTGCCAAATCAGCATCAGCAGTATGTATTTCAGAAATATTAACCGAACACACACAAAGCAAAAAAAAAAAAAAACGACTAAATGCTGTTAAGAGAGTTAAACAGGAATATATCTGTGGATGGGAATGCCAGGAGTGGAAGCCCACAGAGTTCAGTGCTAGTCTGGTTCAATTTAGCATTGATGTGCCTGATAGCAATAGGACTGGTGAACAGAGTTAACCTGATTGCTAAAGAAATAAAGTGAAGCCAGCCTCAGCAGATAAATAACTTCAACTTGAGGAAGTAATTAATGTTTTTAAGGTTCAGTGCAGACAAGCATAAGTTAAAAAACTTTGCAACAACTCAAGTGCAGCATACAATCTTGGGGAGTGTGACCCAGGAAAAAAACAGAAAAATAAAATACTTTGTAGGGTTTAAACCTCAGTAAGCTGAGTTATAGAGCACCACTTGCATGCAGTGTCCGAGGCAAGCATGATACTGGCTTGTAAAGTCAGTGGTGTAACCATGAGCAGTTCTAAAGTCTGCTCACTGATCATCTGGAATCTTCCATTCTTTTCTAGAGGCCACTGAGGAAGAAAACCGACAGGGGATAGCAGAAGAAGTGCACCTTCAATTTTATTTTTTATTTTATTTATTTGCAGTTGGTTTACCAGTATAGTCCATTGGGCCAAATAACCCGTTTTCAATGGAGTCCTGGGGAGAAAAGCTCCAGAACTAAGTATGTTACAAAAAGTGATTCATACTAGTTGTACAAAAACTATAACAAATTACAAATTATATAATAATCCAAAGTATTTTGACACCAGCAAACAATTTCACGTAAATACAGAAGAAATAACTATGAAAGAACATTAGATAAAATTAATAGATTATAGATAGTAAAGAATATTGCATGAAAAAATTTTGAGTTTGTATCATTCAAAATACTGAATCAAGTTTCTGAGAAATAACAGAAATTTATGAAGGAAGCACTTAGGTGGTGAGGCCTAGTGCAGTTTTCCCTATAATATGAAATGATAATGTATATTAGTTATGAGTAAATAATCAGGAAGAATGCACGAGGAATCAAGGCAAAGAAGGAAGATAGCAATTGCAAGTAAATTAGCTATGTGGGGTGGGAGCAAGAGCATTCCCACTTGGATACTAGGTGGGAATGAAGAGATCTTTTAAAAATAAAGTGGTTGGGGTGGTGGGGATGGATGATGGTAGAGAGTTCCAAAGGCGGGCAAGGACAAAAGATAGAAGATTTTTCCCTGGGGGACGAGTGGGTTTATAGATTTCTAATAGATTTTGATTGTTGGACCTCAATATTCTATCAGGAAGGTGCATTTTAAAAGCTGATGAGAGAGAGGGACAGAGAGAGGAGTTGAAAATGAGTTTGTGAGCAAGAGTTAGCTGAGTGTATGTGAGATAGTTAGGAAGCTCTAGCCATTTTAGTATATGGAGAGAGGAACAGTGGTGTGAGGAGGACTTGTGGTTGGTAGCAAACTTGGTGATTTTGTTATAGCAAGAGGAAAGTTGGGTTTTTAGGGAGGACTGTAGATTAGTTAGGAGTGGGGCTCCGTAGAGAAGGGAGGGGATAAGAAATGAAGTAGAGAGAGTGATTTTGGCAGCAGATGTGAGGTATTTATTTTGCCGGTACAGCATACCAAGTTTTTGGTGGGTTTTTTTTATATTTAGCTGTAGGTGAGAGTTAAATTTGAGTTGGTTATCAATTTGGACCCCAAGTAGCTTGGTCTCTGACACTAGTTCCAGAGGTGAATTATTTTGACTAGTGATAGAGAATGTGTTTGTGTTGAAAGAGACAGCTTTAGAGGGGGAGAATAGCATTAATTTCATTTTGGAGGCATTGAGAGCAAGGTGATTTCTTTTCATCCACTGCTCAGTGATTGTGAAAGCTTCTTGGGTCAATTTTAGGAGTGAGGGGATAGAAGAGGCAGATCATATAATAGTGGAATCATCTGCATATTGGATGATGTCTGAGAATGGGATAGAGTTGTGGAAATCATTTATAAATATATTAAAGAGAAGGGGACCCAGTATGGACCCTTGGGGTACCCCAGTAGGGGTATTTAGAAATGAGGAAGTGGCCTTTTTCCATATTACTGCTTGATATCTGTTAGATAAGTAGTTGGAGAACCAGTTCAATGAGGAGGGAGATAGGTTAAGTCTTGAGAGTTTGGTTAGTAGCAGGTTATGAGAGACAGTGTCAAAGGCCTTGGAGAGGTCGAGTAGGAGGGTAGAAACAATTTGGCCAGAGTCACGTGCTTTGTTAACAGTTTGAAGGAAGGAGAGGAGGGCAGTCATAGTGCTGTGATTAGGTCTGAATCCATGTTGTGTGGGAGTTAGTAGGTGATTTTCTAAAAGGTAAGGAAGGAGTTGAAGATGAATACATTTTTCTAAGATTTTAGAGATGGGAGACAGGATAGCAATGGGGCAGAAATTAGTAACATTGTTATTGTTGCCCCCTTTGTGCAAAGGGATGATGTAGGCCTTTTTCCAGATTTGGGGTACTGCACTTTCTAGGATAGAGCAGTTGATTAAAATGTACCTTCAAGATACAAGGAAGGCAAAAGTGTGTCTTCTATTTTATCCTGTACTACACTGTACCACACTTTCCTTAACTTTACATTGTTATGAGACTTCACTTTACCACTGCACTACTATTATAGAATATTATGGCTCTAAGCTTTGTTTATCTAAACACTCATTCTGATCTACCTTTGAATGATTTTTCATATCACTGTGCTACCTGTATCATGATTAGAATAAGTCTGTATGCCGACTATTCATATGTATCATGTCAGCAGTTTTGTTTTATTATTGTACACTTAAAACAGTCATCATATTTTTCATTATTGTAAACTCAAATGATTCATCACATTTTTTATGATTGTGTGTTACATTCTCTCTGAATCTTGTGGAGCTTTCCTTCTGGGGCCTGCGCTGAAAAGGGATTTTCAACCCAGTCAGACTTTTCTGGTCAACAAAAGCAATAAAATAAGTAAATACACTCATACATGAAGAAAAAAAAAAAAAAAAAAACGAATGGCTAAGCTATATGAAATTACTAGGATGCTGGGCATGCATAAGGGAAACATACCTCTCAACCTCATAGAGCAAGAAATCTGGACAAAGTCAGAAATAATACGGGGACAAGTATGGATACTTTTATAATATTGCTCTTATAAACTCAGAATGTTGATAGCATAACAGGTTTCACATTATCATGAATTTTCTGAAGGGTATGGACTCTGAAACTCAAATATCTATCATTGTTTTCTGACTTCAAACCTCAGCCATTTGTCAATGATTTACCAGAAAAGCACAATTTTTATGAGAAACAGACCAAATATATGAGTCAAAAATCTGGATATTCTATGAAGATCTGTACAGTTGAGAGTTATGAAAGGAAATGTGTCACGGCAGCAGACCACCTATTGCAGCCACACGTATGTTTTGATACAATATCTTGAATGTATATATTGTAAATAGTATTCCATTTGTCTTCTCTCTCCCCATCTGGGAAAGGTCCTCACTACTGTCTACATATAAATGTTGATGCTATTTAACAAGGAACATCAACGCTTCCATGTATGCGCTCCATTTTTTCTAATGTACAACTGCCTCTCTAAGAAAACATCAATATCATGAATGCATACATAGCAAATAATGCACTTTCCACCTTTATTTCTCCCCTATTCTGCTGGAAAATTGTATTTACTGCAATTCTTTCAAATGTTAGATTTTATAACTATGTACAGATGTTTTACAATTGTTAGTTTTTATAACCTTGTACACATGATCTGCTGCCTCTGTACAACTCGCACTCTGTACAAATTGTTCGCTAATCTAGTATGTAAGTATGCAATGAATGTTGTTCTATTTTGCAATTGTACTTTGCTAAGTCTCGCTATATAATATTACTTTTGTTTACTTTTATGTAATATGGAACTTTTCTCCCCGTGCCTCTACTGAAAACGGGCTCCTTGAGCCCAGTGAACCTACCCGGTTATCAAACTGGAAATAAATAAATAAATGTCAGCTGGTAATTGTGCAGGTTGACGTTCAGGGAAAAGAGAGGGAGGAATTAGGAGCAGACATGGCAGAAAACTGCATTCATATCCGATAGGAGGAAATATGAAGACTATGGAATATCACATTAGAATATGACTGATGTAACCATGTCACATTTCACTATTATCTAGAAATAAAAGCAGTGTGAATGATAAACATGAGTGAGCGTATCCAGTCAGGCAGTATGATGGTCCACAAATTCAGCAGCTTGGACGCCATGGGAAAGTATAATCCAAACCAATGGGAACAGCAAAACTGGCAGTTGCGTCAGCTAAACTTTGTGATAGCAGCTTTGTAAGCTCTGGGTTTCTACTTACTGGCAGTTTCTGTTGGATGTTACAGGTTACAGGGTAAGGTAGGTAGAGAAAGGGTGCTGTGCATTTTTGTGCATGCCTAGTATCTTAAGTAATAAAATTAAATGGGCCTTTTGTTACAACATTTTAAGTAACAAGTGAGAATTATCGATGCTTTCCTGTTCATCATATTATTTGCTTAAGCAGGTTGTTCTGCAAGTTTTATTTGAAAATTCAACATGTTACAAGACACAGGAATCTTCACATGAGATGATGACATGACTTTTCCTTTCAGCGACACAGGAATCTTCACATGAGATGATGACATGACTTTTCCTTTCAGCTTTGTATTACAGCTTTTACATGCTTTTGTTGTAAATCATTTTCTATACAAGAGTGCATTATAAAAGTGACCGTAGGATAAGTACTTCGTTTACACTTTCTATGGCATAATGGCTAAGGTCTTTACCTCACAAACACAAGGTACAGAGTTTGATTTTGACCTATAGTAATTGGCTAGGCTTTCAATAGTCTGCAGACTGACAGTCTGGCATTTACAACAAGTACATATGCCAGATAATGTTTAATCAGCCACATTAAGCAGAGAAAAGCAGTTTAATCTTCTTGTCATAGACGAAACAAAGAGCTTTCTGTGATGATACTGAGTTCTGAGTCTTGAAAACAAGATAATTCTTCTCTAACATAACCATTAATAAAATAAGCAGGTATGTAGTGATTCTTCTGAAATTAAATTCTAAGATGCACACAGTGAAAACTCCAATGTTGGCATGTCTGAATTAGTGGTACTACACAAACTCTTTGTACATGCAAGATACATGTTACAGTCCACAATTGTCAAAAATATTACTATATATCACAGAGAGAGTGGTAGGTTTCCAAACATTTTGCAAAACAAAATAGAAGGAATTCTAATCAGTTCAAGGGGGCCTGGGACAAGTATAAGAGGATGAGTAGCAAATATTTGGGAAGGGCATCTGTATAGGAACTAGATGACGAAAAAGACAGATTCAATGGCTCATAGGCTGTCTTTTGTTAGTCTTTTCAAATTACAGTATAAGGCATCTTAAAACCGTCAAGACTTGGGTGACTGATATGGTCTACATAGCATACAGACCAGAACAATGTAGTGAAAATTTCACTCCATTATCCCTCCAAACTTATCACAAATCTTCCCCCAACTTCCCCCCATCTGAAGAGCAGGTCATCAAAGCCTTGTCCAAGGCAAAAAACACAGTCTCTATGGGACCAGATGGCATCCCAGACAGTCTTCTAAACAGGCTAAAACATGAAGTAGCATAACCCTTAATTACACTTTTCAATCATAGCCAAACTGGAAGCAAAGCTCTCGCCACCCAAGATTGTGCTAGACAGTTAAGAGGAGAAGGTTAACACCCGACTACACCTTAAGCAACACATAGCCCTTCTAAACCCACATCACCAACACCCACACATAGCAACACTAAATCCACAGTTACACCCCTAACTGTAACCTGCCCAAGCAACAAGGACCTCCAAAGCTGTTTTGCAAACAAACACCAATCACAACCAAAGTGTCACATAGCTCACAACACCAGTGTGCCACCCAGCAACAGCCCCTAAGGCAAGAAAATGTACCTAACACTTTAGTCATAGGTGATTATAGTCAGGCACACTGATGTCCCACTCACCAGGCTGACTAAGGAGAAAATTACAGTCAGCTGCCTGTCAGGTGCCAGGATCTGCCGCATAACACATGCACTCAAGTCACTCCACAACAAGTACAAATATGACTCTGTCATTGTCCATGTTGGAGTGAATGACTTGAGATGTACCTCCCTGGACTACATGATAAGAGACATGGAAGAGCTCTCGGATCATGTGGCCCAGGCAGGTATGACCCTAGCCCTGAGAAGCATCCTACCTTCGCCCAGAAAGATACTACAATTTAAGGACAAAATGATTGACTTCAACAATTGGCTAAGCTTCTGGTGTCATTCAAAGGGGATCCAGTATCTGTCTGCCTGGGACGACATGATTGACAGACCATGATGCTTTGCCAGAGATGGTCTGCACCTGTCGCCCCTGGGATTCATGTTACTGGCTAAAGCTCTTGCCACCCCTATAGTGCCTTTTTTAGGCAAAGTTCAAAGGACAAAACCACCACCATAACAGGTACAAGCATGCAAAATCTTTAGGTAATGCTACTCAATGCTAGAAGTCTAAACCTCAAAATGCACTCTCTCGAGGCACTCCTAAAAATGGAGAACATTGATATCTGTGCAGTAACAGAGATCTGGTTCAAGACTCCAGAGAGCACCCCTGCAATACCAGGCTACAACTCTTACCACACTTTTCGGCCACCAAACCAGGATCGAAACACTAAAGGTGGAGGAGTGTCCATATTCACCAAGGATATTCACACCACCAGGCTAGTTGCCCAACACAATGCGTCTGAAATTCTCCAGGTGCAACTAATACTAGGTAAGACTGCAATCCAAACTGTAGCTTGCTACAGATCCCCCACCATGCCACAAGATTCTCACTATACCTTTCTAAACATACTGGAAAATATTAAGATACAACCAAACACCCTAATACTGGGTGACTTCAACTACCCTGCCATTAACTGGAAAAACTACTCGTGTACCAGCACCTTTGCCTAACCGTTCTTGGAATTCATAAATTCCAATGCCCTGGATCAACTAATCCATTGTCCCACCAGGGGCTCCAATATCCTAGACCTGGTCATTACCAACATGGGAAATTGATGCTCCACACCTATGGTCACCCCCTTGTTGGTCAGGTCAGACCATAAGTTAATCATCCTTAACATCCACATCCCACCTCCACCCCCGAGTAAGGAAACCTCCATAAAAAACATCTCCAAAGCCAATTTCATGCTACTCAAGTCAGAAGTGATGAACTTCATGACACCCATGCATACAGGAACTGCTGAGTCCTACATAAGGCACTGTACGAGCACATCCACTCATGCATGAATTGTGCCATTCCAAATAGAACTAAGATGCTCTCCTTCAAATAAATGATGCCAATCAGGTGATCCCCCGCCATAAACAAACTTAACAACAAAAAGAAGAAACTGTTGCAGAAAAGAGGAAAATCCCAGGATGCAAAAAATTCCCTTACCAGCCTCAGTAAAAAGTTGAGATCCCTCATAAAATCCTCCAAAGCTAGTTACAAAAATAAAATTGCCAAAGATTCCAAAGACACCCACAAGGCATTCTATAACTATGTCAAGAATCTAAATGACAATGCTCAGACCTGCTCTAAACTACAACAAAATGGCATTAAATATCCTGATCTCAACGATATTGCCAATATCCTGGCAGATCAATTCAGGGCCAACTTCACCCCCCTCTCACCCCCTAAATGGCCCATCTCAATACCAGAAGATTGCCAAATTCTGGTAATAAAGGCCACACAGGTAAAAAAACGCACTCTCCAAAGCTAAGAGTACAGCATCCATGGGACCAGATGATATCCCAGGCTGTGTACTACATGAACTACAAAATGAACTGGCACCTCACCTAATTGCCATGTTTAATCTTAGCCTCACCTCAGGCTTCATGCCCTTTGAGTGGCGCGAGCTACAGTTATCCCACTCCACAAGGGGGGATCCACCTTGGATCCCGGGATCTACCGCCCCATCAGTCTGACGAGCCTGATGTGCAAGGCTATGGAACGTATTATCAAGGAACTTATAAACAAAGACATTGGCAACCTTCAAACACTGGACCCCACCCAGTTTGGGTTCGTGAAGGGCTGATCTTGTCTCCTGAACCTGATTGACTTCTTTGAATCAGTCTCCAGAGCCGTGGACGAGGGTAAGGTGGTCCACCCAGCCTATCTGGACCTCGCCAAGGCCTTCGACACCATCCCCCACTCTGGAATCACAGATAAACTTACTAAGCTGGGCATTAATCCCTACATCACTCGATGGGTTGCCAACTGGCTTACTAGAACCCACACTGTAAAAGTAGCTGACTCCAAATCCAGCTCCAGACAAGTGACAAATGTAGTACCTCAGGGTTCAGTCCTGGGACCACTCTTGTTTGGCATCTACTTCTCTGAAGTACAGGCCAATACTAAGGGACTCTGGCTAACAAAGTTCACAGATGACTGCAAACTGGGAGCCATTATTGAATCTCCAAATTATATTTATACTCTACAAAAGAGCCTTACAGAAACAGATGCTTGGTGCCAGAGCCATGGGCTTAAGCTCAATAACAAGAAATGTATAGTTATCCCCTTTGGGAAAAAACATGTACCCGTGAATTACCACATAGGTGGCAGTACACTAAACACCAAAAGTGTGATAAGAGACTTTGGGACACAGGTGGACAGTGGTCTCACCTTATTTATTTATTTATTTATTTATTTATTTATTTATTTATTTCCAGTTTGATTACCGGGGAAGTCCACTGGGCCCTGAGACCCGTTTTCAGTGGAGGCCCGGGGAGAAAAGCTCCAGATGTACAAATATAAAATACAGAAATATAAAATATGAATGATACATTGAGGTGATCAGTTTGTACAATAGAAACATTCATTATTGCAACAAAGTCAAATACTACTTCACTAAGGTTATTCTAAAAGGTTATACAATCATAAGCTGTTCTTATAGGGTAATTTAAGACAAAGCATTATTTGAGCACATGAGCACATTCTTAGAAGGTTATACATTTGTAAAGAAATTCTTATAGAGTAGTTTGAGAAAATGCAATTATATAAGCACATAGAGAAGAGAGTTAAGAAATCTATTTACAATAATTACATGAAGCAGTATGAAGATAAGTCTTTGGGACATTTTGAGTGCAATGGAGCACTCCATGTGGTATGAATATGTACTTGGATAATTTTTAGTTGGGGTGGACTAAAGGGCAGCCTCACCTTTTTACACTCTAGGTAGGATATTTGTGAGTTTTTGAATAGTTTTAGGTAGGGTGAAAGCAGGTGCATTTCCACTTAGTGGACAGATGTTTGAAAAGCAGAGTTTTGACATTTTCAGTGCTTGATATTGTTCTTAGAGAGGAAGGGAGAGAGTTCCAAGCCTTACCAATAGTGAAGGAGAGGAGAAGCTGGCCAGCAGGACTTTTAGGTTTGTAGATATCAATCAGATTTTGATGTTCAGATCTGAGAGATCTCTTAGGGGTGTAGGGAGGAAGGATATTAGCTAGAGCAGGACAGTTAGATGGCTGAAATATAAGTTTGTGTGCTGTTGTGAGCTGCAGATAGGTTAGGTAGTTTGGTAGTTCTAGCCAATTTAGGGATTGAAGGGAAAGGCAATGATGGGTGGAGTTTGTACAGTTTGACGCAAATTTAGAGATTTTGTTATAGCAGCTTTCTAGTTTGGAGCTGCTGGAGTATGACAAGTTGGTTAAGAGAGGGGGGCTCCATAAGGTAAAGAGGGCAAAAGGTAGGTAGTGGCCAGAGTGTGCCTTGTGGTGAGAGAGAGAAAGCGATTATTCCTGTATAGCATGCCTAGTTTTTGATGGGTTTTTTAAATATTTTGTTGAATGTGTATGTCGAACTTTAGGAATTCGTCAACTGTAACACCGAGGAGTTTTGCAGAGGGAACAACTTCAATAGTGGATTTAGAGTTGCTAAGGACTTGGAAAAGTATCTTTATTGAAGGAGTAAGATTTTCTAGGGGAGAAGAGGAGAATTTTGGATTTGTTAGCATTAAGGGAGATGCGGTTTTTATGCATCCAGTTTTCAGTGGTTGAGAAGGCAGCTTGGGTTTTGAGAAGCAGTTCAGAGCTGTTTGTGGCAGAGCAGACTATGGTTGAATCGTCTGCGTATTGAATAATTTTGGCATCAGGGATAGCAGAATGAAAGTTATTAATAAAAATATTAAAGAGTATGGGTCCCAGGATGGATCCCTGTGGTACACCTGTTTGGGTGGGTAGGAAGGAGGAGATGGAGTTTTTCCATTTGACTTCCTGAGACCTATCAGATAAGTAGCTAGAGAACCAGGATAGAGAATTAGGAGATAGATGCAGGTTTGATAGTTGAAGGAGAAGATGATTATGAGAAACAGTGTCGAAGGATTTAGAGAGATCAAGCAAGACAGTAGAGACCAGGTGACCTGAGTCTCGGGCTTGATTGATAGTTTCTAGGTAGGATAATAGAGCAGTAGTAGTGCTATGACCAGAACGAAAGCCATGTTGGGTAGGTGTTAGAAGATGGTTTTGGGTTAGAAAAGGCATAAGTTGGGAGTGGACACACTTTTCTAAGATTTTAGAGATAGGTGAGAGTAGAGCAATGGGGCGAAAGTTTGAGATGTTGGTTGCCTCCTTTGTGCAGTGGAAGGATATAAGCTGAGCGCCATAATTTGGGGACATAAGATCTGTTAATAATGATGCTGATCGGGAGTGCTATCCCATCTGCAGCACATTTTAGAAAGGAGGAGGGAATATTGTCAGGGGCATTAGAGCAGGGTTTAAGTTTAGATAGAAGTTTTTTTATGAAGTTAGTAGAAACAGGTTTGAGCTCAAATCCAAGGAGAGGGTTATCGGAGGAATTGGAAGGAGAATGAATGGGAACAGAAGGGATATTGGTAGGGAAGGTCTTAGTTAGGTCAGATATTGTTTGTAAGAAGAAAGAATTAAATTCTGAGCATAATTCTAGGTCAGATTTATTTGGGTCAGGACTGGGATTATTTTTGGAACCGGGATTAAGGAGAGAGTTTATTGAGTTCCAGAATTTTTGGGGGTTTTTGTTTTTGTTCAATAACCACATCACCACAACAGTCATGAAATCCTTCTATGTGGCACATCTCATCACTAAGGGCTTTTCATCCAGAAAAAGGGAGGCCATTGTCCCACTGTACTCATTAGACCCATTATAGAACACAATGCCCCATTTGGTATGTTCCTCTTAAGACACCTGCGACAACTGGAAAGGCCGCAGAAATACCTCACTAAAAGAACCACAGGTCTAAAGCAGATGCCCTATTCTGACCCCCTTAAAAAACTCCAGCTATACTCTGTCACATATCGTCTACTCAGAGGTGATCTCTACTTAACATACAAGGCCATGTCAAACCCAGAGCTGTTGGACATGCTTCACTTAAAGAAATCCCAATCCCTCAGAGCCACACACTCCAGGAATCTAAACCTTGTCATCACAATAAACCTTGTCATCACAACAAACAAAACATGCTGGAGGGATAGCTTCCTGACCCAGAGACTCCCCAGACTCTGAAATAGACTGCCCATACATGTCAAGCAGAACGCCTCTTTGGCCCTCTTCAAAAGGAACCTTGATGATTGGATGGGAGAAAGGAAATTCACCCCGGGGATCACGTCAGTTGCCCTGCTAGACAGGGGTCCAGGAAGTAAATAGTGTGGGAAGAAATAGCCAGGGAATTGTTACGGCTAGGCTTGTATAGGTCCTAGGGCCAATAGCCTAGTACCAGCCTATGAACTGCAGGATTTGTTCTTGTGGAATGGAGAACAGTTATTCCCCTCCATAAAGGTGGCCTGGCGACAGACCCGAGAAATTACAGAGTCATACGCCTAACCAGCCTCATCTGTAAGGCTGTGGAATGTATCATTATGGCCCTCATAAATAAAGACATAAGTGACCGCCAAGCCCTGGATCTAACCCAATTTGGCTCCGTTAAAGGGATATCCTGCCTGTTAAATCTGGTGGACTTCTTTGACAATGTAACCAGAGTCATTGATGAGGGTAAATCTGTGCACACAGCATACTGGAAGCTGGTAAAGGCTTTTGACACAATCTCACACTCGGGTATTACCAATAAACTTAGCAAACTGAATGCAAACCCCTTTGTTGTAAGATGGGTCAAAGTGGGTGAATCATCTAGCAGACCTGTCACCAGCAGGGGTGTCAAAAGGCTCCGTGCTGGACCCTCTACTGTTTGGTATATACTCAGATGTTCAGGCCAAAGCTAAAGGGCTGTGGCTCACCAAGTTTGCAGACAACTGCAAACTAGATGCAATCATTGAATCGCCAGATGATGTCAGTATGCTTCAGGAGGGTCTCACGCAGACCACCGACTGAGGTCTTAGTCACTGTCTCAAACTTAATGCAAAGAAATGGATCATCATTCCTTTCAGTAAAAATAATGCCCATTCACACTATCAAATTAACAACAATACCCTACGTACCTACAAAGTGGTAAGGGATCTGGCATCACAAGTAGACTGCTACCTTAATTTTGACCACCATGTGTCTACTGTAGTAAGGAAGGCTTTCTACATAGCACACTTGATTAACAAAGGTATCTCCTCTAGCACAAAGGATGTTATAAGCCCTCTAAACTCATCACTAATCAGGCCCGTAATTGAGTATAAGGCCCCATTTGGCATGTAGTGGCATGTACTGTAACAAAGCACCTGCAGCAATTGGAGAGACTTGGTTTCTAACTAAAAAGATCAAGGTACTCCAGCACATGCCTTGCACAGATGAACAAAAGTCCCTGTTACTATTCTCTGTATCATATAAACTTTTTAGGGGAGATTTATACCTGGCTTAGAGAGCAATCTCAGACCCAAACCTAACAAACTTGCTGCATATCCATAAATCAAATGGGGCTACAGCTACCCATTACAGCAACCTAAATATGACCTGCAACTTAAATAGGACATACTGGAGAGACAGATTTGTCTCCCAGTGACAACTGCATCTTAGGAATAGGCTACCAATTCATGTGAAACAGAGCACCTCTATGACACTATTCAAGAGGAACCTGGATGAGTGGATGAGGCATCGTAAATTCTTACTGGGGATAGCACCCACAACCCTCCTGGACATGGGCAGTCATTACTAAATGCAACCCTGGGTACTGACTAGCATTTCTATGGTATTACATTGGGATGAAATGGCTAGGCTTGAAATGACTTCGTGGTTGATATTCTGGTAATTTCCTATGATCCTGCGATCCTAATTTTTTTACTTGCATTTATTGGTCTGGCTGAGCAAAGCCCATTTTCAGCAGAGGGGTGGGGAGAAAATTGCAAGTTAAATGGAAACAGTTTGTAGTAACGTAAGAAGACGTTTACCACGTATAAAAGAAGATAAAAACTGTAAAAAAATAATAAAGAATGACATCATATATAATTAGTTCAAAAGGTTAACAAAGTAGATATTTGTGTAGAGAAGGTTGTGTGTTAGGAGACTATTAAGATCAGACGTGGGAGACGTTAGGAGAAGGAAGTAGAAAAAGAAAGAAGCCATTCACATATGTGTGTGCAGAGGAAGACATGAAGAAGAAGAGGGCTGTGACTGAAGAAGGACTAAGGTAGCAGGAGCAGGATGCTTTGAGATATAAATTAAAATGTGTGCACAGTTTCAGATACAGGGGCAGGACAAAGTATTTGTTAAGTGATTTTTTTTGCATTGCTCTCATTTCTACAATCTGATGGACTAGATTTCCATAGTCTAGATAACAAACCACATAGTGAGTCACCACAGCAGTTCTTAGGTTTGGATACTTATAGAGGATTATGACTTTGAGAATGCAGGTTTCAGAGTGAAATGTATTTATCGACTAGAATGGATAGGGATGGCCAATGAAGATGAGGATGATGATTAACCTCAGTGTCCATCCTGGAATGTCCATCTCAGCCATACTGGTGAGCAGACCCTTTATGAATGAGATGAGGACAGACAGACAGATATCTACTGTAAGACTTTTTCTATCTACCTTAAGGCTTTTTCTATAGTATATCCTTCTATTCGCTTTCACATTATACTCAGAAGTGGATGGATGCTTTACTTTTCAGCAGCAGCAGAACCACAGATGGATATCATAAAAGGTGGAAATGACTCTCCAGACATTAGAGTGTGTACAATATCTTTGGCAGTCTATTGTACAGCTTCAGTTGTGTTTGTAGTATATGCATTTAATCATTTCTTCTGTCCTCTGGATGACATGGTGAACCAGGTTCCATCTGCTTGTGTTGGTGGTAGCTTAGGTGGATGCAAAAGATCCCACAACATCTATCTAAAAGAGTTGGTAATGTTCCCCAGTGCCCTCACCAAACTTCCCATAGTAGTATAAATACCACCTTGGATCACCCCTGAAAAGAGGCCGCCTAATGGGACCAACCCAGTTAAGAAAGGATAAGTAAATAAATAAATAAAATAGAAAAATGCAGTTTCTCATTGTATCATTCATCTAACATTCTGGTTGTAGAAGAGAAAGAGGCAAGTTTCCTCTCAGTGTGGTCTGTGCAGGCTGATACCTCTGGCTTCTATAGGCATTCAGCTAAGTAGTCAGTTGACCTAATCACAAAGTTTATAAGAAATAAGTGGAAAGTACAGTACACAAAGAATTATAAAGACAAAGGGGGGACCAAACCAATTCCGCAGCCTGCACTTGCCTCGCACTCTTACACTACTAGGTATTAGTGGCATTGCTTATCCCGCCACCCAAGAATTAATTGGCATTTTGTTTTGAGACCCATCAACTGTACTGAATGCATGACCCATGTGACTATAATTAAAGAGGTCCACAGGTATTATGAGGTGCTTGCCTTCCATAATGTGCAAGATTGATTATTATTTCATTTTGTTTCTGCATTATTGCGCAGACATGGTATTGATTAAATTGCCTATGATCAGTATCTGAATTGCACATTCAAATTCAGACTTAAACCAAAAACCTATGGAACACTGTTCATTTTTTTTTGTAATATTGTCAGATGAGCTACTGAAGAACCATATAATTTGTTGTTTAGCAATCTTATCATGAATCTTTGAGGGGATACAATGCCCAAAACAAATCCTAATTCTCCCTGCCAGACTTCTGCATTCAGAAGAATGCTGTAATCTGCTGGACCAGAAATAACAGAGGTAAAAATATGGAATCCTGGTCCAGCAGCTGACTGTTTAACTACTCCTTTAGGGTATTGCCACTGAGTGAGTTTGAACTGCTAAAGCACGGCATTATCACTGGCTTTGCTTTCAGTTCACATGGATGGTATTGTTAGCAGGCAGGATTTGAAGCACACATGCGTCTTGATTTCACGAACATTTCCAAATTATTCAGATATGGACTGTCAGTGAAAAAGTGTGAATCACTCAGGTGTGGATTTGTCAGAAGTCTGAATAGCAAATGTGTGCTCTAGTGATAGGTTGTTTTAAACAACACAGGCATGCAAAGTGCTGTAAATATCAGAGTTCCACTTTGTGTAAGAGGGCTATCTTTGTGTAAGAGGGGTATCTTTGTGTAAGAGGGGTAATTTTGTGTAAAAGGGGTATCTTTGTGTAAGAGGGGTATCTTTGTGTAAGAGGGGTATCTTTGTGTAAGAGGGGTAATTTTGTGTAAGAGGAGTATCTTTGTGTAAGAGGGGTATGGCTGACAACTTTACTTATTTTCAGTGTTGCCAGAAGCTGTGCGATGGACCACATACAAAGTGCTGTCAGTATCTGAAGACTGAACTGATGCACTTGTCAATGACTGAGTTTTACACTACTACAATTAGCTGTCATATGCATAGTTTTGTCAGTGGGTGATGTCTGAATAATGCATTCATGGTGTAGTTAGTGGATAAGTTTTGAACCCATGGATTTCACAGTGGCAGTATTTTGAATTACCCACAGATGGAGTTAGCAGCTGTGTTTTGATTTACTCAAAGGGAACTTTCAAAGCACACATACCTGGCATTGTCATCATTCGATATTTAGACTTGTAAACAGTTAACTTTTGAACCACTCATAAATGTCAATTGCTCGGTTCTATATCACTTGTACCTCTTGATGTTGTCAGCTGAGTTTGAATCATGCATGTATACTGCTGTCTGTAAATGAGTTTTGAACCACCCATCTACAGTGCTGTCAATGACTATATTTTGTCTCTCTCTTGCATCTTGCATGGTGTTCTGAATGCCTATGTGTTTTGGTATGCAGGTGGGTTGGCCTGATTTGCTTGAGCTGTATTGGGTAGCTCTTCACTCTACTTTTTGCAGTGATGTGTAAACACTCAACAGTGTTATTCAGAGTTTTCCATGGTAAATGGGGGAGGGGGAGTAATTGTTATTGAACTAGATTAGGAATTTTCTTTCATTAAACAGCAGCCTCACATGGACAGTTTTTAAGGACGTGGTAGGGAGAAAGGAACATACTGCTAATACCATGCTGCACCCCAAACGCTTGTCATCTGCGGCAGTGTGAACATCCCCAAAGTTATTGGTCAACATCTGGAATTAAAAAATTAAAAAGACTCACTGCCCATAATATATCCACAGCGTGCAAACTGAAAAACGAAGAGAGAACGGTTCACCTATAGGCTTAAGTAAATACGTTTTCCTTTGGCACAGCCTGTAATTGAACTGTTACAGGAGCACCATGGGGGCTCTTAATCCAGGGGGTGGTATGAAGCTAGTTGTGCAGCTTTTTTCACCCACTTTTTTATCCACAGAGCTGACTCTGGTCCATGTCTTTGTTCACTTTACTGGGTTTACCTACCAGTCCTGACTCCAACACACTTTCTCTGATAAGGTTTGGAGCCAGAAAGGAAACTGGGGTGTATCAGGACAGAGTCATACTGTTGCAATATCATTTTGTACTTGATATCAACCTCCTTGCACCCAGCAACATCCAGAAGATGGGATGTGCAGTTGGCGATCAACACTGAACTGCATCTCACTTCCACAAACGGCTGACATCAGCAAGCAATCCTACCCATCTGCAATACTTTGTCTAGTCTCCACCAAAGAAACATACTGCTTTATGGGTGTATATCACAATATCAAAAGCTGACAAGTTCAAAGCTCAAAACTTCGACCTTGCAACCTCGAAAATGGAAAACATTGAAACGTAAAGCGGAGATTGCATAGAGTGCGGGAAGGTAAGATTTCCCTTTATTGCACGCACTGTAGTGCGATGTCAGAGTTGGTATATTTAAGTAGTGGGGGGTGCAGGGGGGCTTGCCCCCCTGCATAGAGCATTTTTGTGTTGTTTTGGGTGTTTAGTGGGGAGGGGGAGTTTCACGTTCGATGTTGTCAGATTTCGAAGTTGCAAGTTCGAAGTTTTGTGCTTCGATATTGTCAGCTTTCGATAATCTGATATAAACTCCTGCTTTGTGTGTGTCTTGAATGTGTGCCCCTCATCTCCTCTGCCAAAGATGGCACTCCTCTCTTCCCCCACCAGCACCCCAGATGTCCAAACTGCTTATCAAAGCCTGACTGTCCGAACCTTAGTCAGGGATTTGCCCATCTGTGCCATAGCTCTGGCTGGTTGTGCAGGTTTTAGTGAAATTTATTATACTGAAGGATGCAACAATTTAAATTTCTCTTTTCAAATTTGCATCAAGTCAAGGAGGTTTAGTTTTTCTTGCAATGCAGTGATTATGGAGATTGTTACATACCAAAGTGCGGTCGTACAAGTCTCTGTCTCAAGAAAAATATATATTTTTTTGGCCATTGTGTCACCCCCCCCCCCCCCCCCCCGCTGAGCTCTGCCTGTATCCCCCATAGAATCATTCATTTTCCTTTCCTAAAGGGGGTAATAAAATCCTGTCACAAGTCTTTGATAACTGGTCCCTATCTCTCTAAGGAAAGCTCATCTTAATGGACTTGTCCCTGAAATTAGCACCCCTTCTTATAGGGACAAAATTCAGTGGGTACAGCATCACAAGGATGGATAATAAAGTTGAGGATGTTTTAGATATGTGGGGAGGTGTAATTCATAACTGGTGCAGGGCACAGGGTGACATAAGGTTCCCCGCTGCATCCAATGTCTGTTCCTGAAGCCCTCCCCCTTGCTAGTGAGAGCAGCTAATGAGTCAAAGAAGCTTCAGTGGATTATGGGTACTATTAGCATTTTATGTCATGTGCTGTGGTTTTATTCGTGCTGCAGTACCTTGTAAAAGGTTTGATTTTTATGTTCCACAACTAAACAACTGTTTGTAGAAGTCAGAGTCCTACACTTCTCAGTGTAACTACATGGGATCAATAATATAGGAATTAATAAATATTTCACTTTATCTGAGATGCAGTTTTTGTTTGTTTGTGTTGTCATTTTCACCATGTAGTATGTCCACTGACATTCCTTGGATGTAATGAGAAAGGAAGGAATGGGTATCTTATTGTGGGATGGGTCTAACTTACTGCATACTTCTTGGTTGTGACAGTACTAACGACCATGTTTCCAGATATTATTAACACAAAGTAAACATTTCCTAACTTAATTAATAATCAGTAAGTAAGTGAAAGGAAAGGTAGAGTCCATCACTGAAGGCGTGTGCCATATCTGACTCAATATTTCTATTCTAAACCAAACATGGTCTTATTTTTGTGTTACCTTAAGTTGCCCCACACAGCGATACTGTCTTGATATGTGCAGTTGTCTTAGCATTTTAGTATTTTTGAATTCAACTTTTAGTCTGTATGTAATATTGTCCACACTGTTATGGAAGGTCCTCACTTTTTATGAACACTAGCTCAGCAAATTCCTCCGACATATTTTAGTTTCATTTCTTCCTATTCTTGTCAGTACAGCCTGACTTGTTATGAAGAATTTCTTGGATCTCCCTATATCAAATAAATGTACAAATAAATAAATATGTGACGTCATTAAGCAACAGACTATACAGTAGACATTTTATATCTGTTTAGTCCTTCCCTATTCTAACATTAATGTGTTACTTAGTCAGCTGATGTACTTTATCCAGCATTCAATGTTGAAAAACACAGGAATTATTATAAAACATTCAATAAACCGAAAGCAGAATGAATCCATATTTCTGGTCTAATCTGAGAGTGTATTTCAAAGGATGGTCTAGTTTTAAAACAGATTTATTAGGCTGAACATTGACTCATGGTTCTATGGTATTGACTTAGTGTTTTAATCATCTGATTAAAGACTAAAATTCTTTTTAATTATTTTAGTTAAATCTGTTTTTAAATGCTTTGAGTCTTATCTGTATTAGACAAATCCTGCAGTTTGGAAAAGCAGTTCAAATTAGTTCACGTAATTTTACTCACATTTAAAGTGGTTGTCAGAGGCTAACAGAACCACATGAAACAGCTGCTACAGCTATTCCTTTTTAATCAGTCTTTCTAATGTGCTATTAGGAAGATATCTGTCAGGGAAACCATTTTGTAAATGCAATGTTTTACATTATCTGTACGGTACTTAGCCTTCTGAGGTTACCCTTGACTTTGGATATTGGATGTGATTGAACCAGGCAAGCCTCTGAAATGAATTCTGAATTAACTGAGATGCTCTCCTTAAAGATGAATGATTACACATAGTAAACTCCTAGCAGACAGAAGAAACATTTTTTTTACCAAGATGAATGTAAATACTTGAACAAAATATAATCAGTTTAGACCACCTCACTAAGCATCCTGGAAATATGAAGCAAGATGTAGGTAAATGAGATGTTGCTAAGCAAGGTGTAGCATCACTGTGTGTGTACAGGTTTGAGCTGTATGGTCAAGTGACCACCATGGAACATACTAGAAAATAAAATAAAAAATAAAAATAAATAAAAAAAAAATGAAACCTGTACGAGTTAAACCTCATTATAATAAATACAGAAAATGAGAGTAAAACAGTTTTTTTTATTGTTTTGTTTTGTTTGTTTAGTGTTCTGATGGCCAGTATAAGATATTGTCTTAATAAATCAAATGCATGCAAACAGTGTTCATAACATTTAGATGCACTGCAATATAAATCAGTAATCTGGCATCAGATCCATCCCTCCCTATCCCACTGTCATTCTATGTGCTGGGATACCCGAGGTCCCCGCAATCCCTCCCTCACTATCTCCTCTGTCATTCTATGTGCTGGGATACCTGATGGTCCTATGAAAAAGAACAAATAGCTTATTGTTTATTTACAGTGGTATAGCACATAAATCTGTTATGTTACTAACATGGTACATTATTCATCATGTTGCATGGGGTTGGTCCACCATGATGTCAGTGTCCACTGCTCCAAGGATGATCCCAGCACCATTCTCCCTCAGCAGAGATATGAGAATCTCCTCTAACTCTGTTAGACTGATACTGCTAGATGCCCCTCATCCAGTGTATGAGTTATCAGCAACTATGGAACATGTCTTTGTCCTGTCAAGATACAGCATGTTGTTGGCATGTTATTGGCATGTTATTGGCATGTTGTTGGCATGCTGTTGGTGTGTTGTTGGCATGTTATTGGCATGCTGTTGCCATGCTCACAATGCTGCTGCAATGTGCATTCCCATCCACCCACAACACTGATATGTTGTACATGTGTGTATCACATTTGGTCAAATAAAGGCTGATGAGCACCCCATTCTTCTCAGTAGTTACCACACATGAGTCGAGTCCTGACTGCCACCCATGGGTCCGGAGTGGCTGTAACAAGATATCATTTTCAGCATGGCTGAAACGGTCTAGCCTGTGCTATCAACACTGACCTCTGAATATGCAAATACCGATGAATACAAGAGATATTACTACTGAGTGTTTACTGCTGGTACTGGTAGGATGATAAACTAGTGACACAAGGGCTGGCTTGGTACCTCAAACTATATGCATAGGGCAGCTATGGATATGTGCTAAACTTTACACATAGAAAGAGTTGGAAACACATACAGATGACATACCCATTGCATACTGGCACAAATACACTCCCTTTAGGGTCCAGTCTGCTTGTTAGGACCTACAGTTATGTAAAAGGGAAGGCAGTTGTTTCTAGAGCCAACTTTGGGGGGATACATTTATTTATTTATTTTACATTTGTTAACCGGGAAAGTCTGATGGACACAGGTCAATTTTCAGCGGAAGCCCGGAGAGAAAAGCTCCAGGTGTACTTAACTACATTACTAATTACTAGTTTATTTACAGTGAAAAAGTATTACAGTGAAATTACAAAAATGGAAATTTTAAAATATATATAGATAGGGACAATTTCAAGTCATATATTCATTTTAACAATATATATAGGCAGGTACAATTTCAAGTCACATGCACACCGGATAGGCTGCTAGTTAGTTATCTATGAAAGAAAATAGTAACATATTTATGTCTCATTCTGTCCACAGGAGACAGTTTTACAAATTGTAAGTGGTTAGTGGCTCACTGGCAATCTTGTGAGGTTCACATTTACAGATTCTGTCAGTTTGGGGTTAGTACAGGGAAAAAGCCAATGCATTTGCAGAAATGTTTTAAGAGATGTTTTGAATTGGGGTAAGGAGGGGTCATTGGTGAGTTCTGCAGGAAGAAGGTTTCAGTTTTTTCTGACAGAGTTAGAGAATATAGTGATGTACCCGACGAATTGTTGGTTCTAACAGCCTGCACTAGTACTTTGTTGGGAGAGCGAAGAGTCTTTAGATTACTGTAGGGGGTGATAATGTTTTTCAGTACAGGTGTACTGTCTGGGTTATAGATAATTTTATGAATAGCTATACGTTGGTTATATTGCAGTTGGTTGGGTAATTCTAGCCAGCCTAATGATTGAAGGTTAACACAGTGATGCATTCTAAAAGCTGACCCTGTGGCAAATCTTGCAATGTTATTATAGCAGCTCTTCAATTTATTGAGATTTGATTTGGATAGGTTAGCAAAGATGGTTGAGGCATAAAGAAGGCTTGATAGCAGATGTGTATGGGCAATAACAGTTCTAGTAGATGGGGTTAGGAATTGCTTGATCCTATATAAAGAGCCTAGTTTTGTGTTGACTGTTTTAATAGTTTTGTCTATGTGAACATCGAACTTAAGGTTGTTGTCTATGATTACTCCCAGTAGTTTAGTGCTAGTTTTGGGGGAAATTATGGACCATTGTTGGATGTTATTGTAAGAGGTGGTGAGGGGATCTTACGAGTGGGGGAGAAGAGCAATAGTTTGGTTTTGTTTGGGTTTAGTAGTAGTCTGCGACCTGTGAACCACTCCTCTACTTGGTTGAAAGTGATTTGTGATAAAGATTGTAGATCTGAGGGTGAGGTGGCAGAGCAGATTAAGGTGGAGTCATCTGTGTACTGAATACAAGTTGTACTTGAGATGACTTTATGTAGGTCTTTAATGAATAAGGACACTAGGAGGGGAACCAGTATAGATCCTTGAGGGACTTCAAGAGTGACTGGTAAAAGGGATGATAGATTTTCTTTCCATAGTACAGCTTGTTGTCTGTCACTTAGGTAAGAGTGAAACCAGTTTATTGCTAGGTTATCTATGGGGAATGATTGTAATGTGTCTAAGAGTAACTGGTGGTTTACCATATCGAATGCCTTGGATAGGTCTAAGAAGAGGGCAGAGGAGAGTTTGTTATTATTGCTGTTTTGATATATTGTATTAGAGAAGGATAGAAGGGCTGAGGTCATGCTATGGTAGGGTCTAAATCCATGTTGGGAGTGGGCTAGGAGAGAGTTTTGATTCAGATAAGCAAGAAGTTGCTTATGAATTCATTTTTCCATTATTTTAGCCAAGGGAAATAGAATTATAGGCCTGTAATTAGAAAGTTCAGTGGAGTTTCCCCCTTTGTGTAGAGGAATAATGTGGGAGATGATGGTAGAGAGAGATGGGCAGGCAGATGGTTTGTGTACAATGGAAGTGTGATGTGAAGTTGAGTGGTGAGCATTTGATGAGGAAATTCAGGCCACTGCAGTTCTTTTAAGGCCAAGCAATGATGTATTTTTTAGGGTTTGGAAGCTACAAATCTGGCAATTTTATTGTAAGTTTGTTCAAGAAAGGAGAGTAAAGTGATTTGAAGATTAGTGAGGATGGGGCGCCATAGAGAAAGCAAGGAAGAAGGAAGGCCTTAACTAAGGATATTTTAGTATCAGGGTTAAGGTATTTATTTCAGTATTACGGTTAAGGTATTTATTTCAGTATTAGGGTTAAGGTATTTATTTCAGTATCATGGTTAAGGTATTTATTTCAGTATTACGGTTAAGGTATTTATTTCAGTATCAGGGTTAAGGTATTTATTTCAGTACCAGGGTTAAGGTATTTACTGTTACAGTATAACAGTCCTAGTTTTTGGTTTGTCTTTCTGACGCAGTGATGAACGTGTTGGTAGAATTTTAACTGGTCATCAATAACAGTCTCTCATAGTTTTGCATGAGGATCAGCTTTGATAATGGTGTTATTTAGTGTGGAAATAGTGAAGGTGGACTTGTGGTGTGACAGAATCTTTGGCAGGAAGAGTAACAGTTTAGTCCTGCTTGGGTTAAGGATTAGCTGGTTATCATTTAGCCATTTTTCGACAGAGATGAAAGTGTTTGGGGTGAGTGTGTGTAAATGGGGTATATTATTCTAGGAGGAAATGAGAATGGAGTCACCTGCATGTTGGATAAGGGTACACTGGGTGCAGGCAGAGTGGAGGAGGTTGGTAAAGATAGTAAATAGGAGAGGTCCCTGGACAGAGCCCTGGGAGACCCCAGTTTGAACTGGTAAGAAAGGGGAGCAGGAAGTGAGCCATCTCATAGATTGTTGTCTATTAGAAAGGTAGCTGGGGAACCACTGAAGGGTAGGTGGGGAAAAATTAAGATGGGTTAGTTTTGTTAGTAGCTTAGAGTGGGATACAGTATCAAATGCTTTGGATAGGTCCAGGAAAAGACAAGATACAAGTTTATTGTTATCTCTACCCTCAGTGACAGTTTGAATAAAAGATATAAGGGCAGTAGAAGTGCTATGATGAGGTTGAAAGCCATGTTGGATAGGTGTTTGCAGGTTTTCCTGAATAAGGTAATTCATTAGTTGAGAGTGAATACATTTTTCAAGAGTTTTTGAGAGTGATGAAAGGATAGCTATTGATCTGAAATTTGAGGGGTCTGTGGAGTTGCCACCTTTGTGTAGAGGAGTAGTGTAGAATGATTTCCAAATGTCAGGTACTGTGCTTTCTAGAATAGACCTATTGATTAGAATAAAGATAGGGAAGGCAATAGATTTGGCAGCTGGCTTAAGAAACTGGGGTGGTAGTTTGTCAGTGTACAGTGAGCAAGGTTTAAGTTTTAGAAGGAAGGATTTGATGTAGGAGGTGGGAACAGGTTTGAGAGAGAAAGGTGTGTTTATAGTTTGAGAAGGGGGCAGGAAGGTGTTTGGAAGGGCTGTTAGCTTGCAGACTGTATTAATGAAGTAGCTGTTCAGTAAGGTAGCTGTTTCTAGTGGAGATTTATTACTGAATGAATTTGGTGTTGAGGGGTTACCAGGGTGAATGATATTATTTATAGCTGACCAGAACTTTTTTGGGTTAGACAAGTGGTTGTTTTGAGCTGTTTTATAGAAATTCTTCTTGTCTTGGTGGATATGCTTTTTGGTAAGGTTTCTAACTTCCTTATATTTTTGGTATAGGGTAGGAGATTTTTTTTTTGCAAGTCTTTCCAGGTGCTGTCTCTTTTGTGCATGAGGGATCTGGTCTTGTCTGTCAGCCAGGGTGCATGATCAGCTTTTGATATTATTGTTCTAAGGGAATCAAAAGTATTTAGTATGTCGAGGAAAATTTGGTTGCAGGCCAGGACAGCTTTGTTTGGGGGGGGGGGGGGTGTGATGAAGGAAGTACCAGCTAATGGAGGCTAGTTTTGTATTAAAACTTTTGGTATCAAAGGAGGATAGTTTACAACAGTCTCTGTATACATTGGTTCTAGGTATCTGGGAAGACCGTCTTTGGATGTGGATAGGGAGGGGACCATTTAGGGAGTCTGGTAAGGTGCAGGGGTTATGATATGGGTTAGGATCAGTGGTAAGATCCAGTGAAAGATAGAAGAGGAGTTTGAGTGTTTGTTAATACGAGTGGGGGGAGTAATGAGCTGTACGAAACCGTGGAGGTTTATGCTGATTGTGGGTGAGTGTGATGTAAGTTTTGACCAGTCTATGTTAACATGTCTTAGAATGGTAGTTTCGTAAGATATGTTGTCTGATACCCATGCCAGTATGTTTTCTAGGATTAGAATGTTGTCACCCTGGGGGGATATAGATTGAGGCTAGGGCAACATTTTTGTGGATATTCAAATAACAGTTAAGTATTTCTGCTGGGTGGACATTTGGAAGTCAGATTTGTAAGGGGAGAGGTTTAGTGTGTTTGAGTATAAAACTGCAACACCACCACCTTTCTTTTTTGGTCTATCTACCCTAAATACATTGTAACCTGGGGTAGGATTTCATTGTTGTATATGTGGGGTTTTGACCAGGTTTCAGTTATGGTTAAAATGTGAGGAGAGTGTTGGGATATCCAAGAGTGTAGTTCAGTAGTTTTATTCAGAAGGCTTTGTATGTTAATGGAGTACAGGCTTAGACTTTTAAAAATACTGTCGTTTGGACCGGGAAAGGTTGTGTGTGAGGCAGAAATTGGTTGGGAGGGAAGTGGGTAGAAGTGGAAAGGTGGGTGTGGGAACCAGGGTTAGGGTGAATATCACCAGCTAGTAGGATGTTTAAAGTCTGTACTGTAGGTTGAGGATAAAGAGAGTAGTAACAGAAGTATTTTACTTTAGTTCTGAGTGAGGGGGGGGGTGAGAGCTTTGACTTTGTATAGATGTAAGTGAGAGGTGGTAAAAAGAGATGGTGAGATATAAAGAGTGTGGGAGCAGTTTTTATATTAAAAGGATAGCTGACTGTGGGTGATGAATTAGTGTAGAGAATTGTATGGTGGTAAGAGGTGAGGTGAGTAAGTAGGAATAGAGTAGGGATAGTTAGGTAGATGTGTAAGTCGCTCTAGTTGTGATAGTTGCGGGATATGTTGTAAGGTGCTTGTTATAATCAGATTAAGGAGACAGAGAAGAAGGAAAAGGGAGTGGTTAGAGTAAGTAGGTGAAGCTTGCTGACTGGTTGGGAGTGATGAGAATGGGAAGGGTGGAGTCAAGGAGGAGACTGTATAAATGTATTGGAAATAGGGGTGGGTGGGAATGGGGGTAAGTTAGGAGAGGGGAGTGAGCCCAAGCATAGCGGGCAACACCACCAAGAAACAAGAAAAAAGAACTATCAGGGAAAGAGAATATTTCAGGCAAGATGAAGACCTGTGAGCAGTATATGGCTTGAGACAGACAAAGGAGGAGAAATGATGTGCAGTAGTATGTGGGCTGAAGTCATGTCTTAGAACTAGATTAAAAGCCAGAAAAAGTTAAAAGCAGTAATGGGGGAAGCACTGAGGTTGGAATAAGGCTAATATAATAATTTTGTGAGATACAAGTCGGCCATATATCTTAGGTGAGTAAATGAGGTGATCCATGCTGAGAAACCCAAATCAAATACACTAGATGAAGGAGGGTGGTGGAAAATGTGTTAATATCATCCTGATTGGTGTGCACACCATAAAAGAAGTTTACACTTAAGCAATTATTGTTCCATAAAGTTGTTACATATGTTGGCAGTTAGAGACAGAAAGTCAAAATCAGAGGATAGATGCTTGCTGAAATGGGGGTCTTTCAGGAGCAAAGACCACCCATCCAGTTTGCGGAGTGTAGCAGAATGGTTGGAAGTTACAGAGACAGAAAGTCAAAATCAGAGGATAGATGCTTGCTGAAAGGGGGGGGACTTTCAGGAGGAGACCATCTGTCCAGTTTGTGGAGTGTAGCAGAATAGTTAGTAGTTAGAGAGACAGAAAGCCAAAAATCAGGGGATAGATGCTTGCTGAAAGGGGGGGGGGGGCTTTCAGGAGGATAAACTGCCCGTGCAGTTTGCGGAATGTAGCAGAATAGTTGGCAGTTACAGAGACAGAAAGCCAAAATCAGGGGCTAGATGCTTGCTGAAAGGGGGGACTTTCCAGAACATGTGTCCGGGAATTGCTGCCATTCCTCCAGACACTGCAGCCTCAATCTCCAAAGCAGCTTTAATATGATTCAGCATGGCAGCACTATTGCTGCTCAGAGACTAACCTTTTCCCAAACCACAATTGGAGCTGCTTTTTCTATTCCTGCCATTGTGAACTGGAACTCCATCACTTCCGCATTAGAAACCTGCTTGTTATTTCTCTATTTAGAGATGCTGTCTTCAGTCATTGTATTGTCCTCACTCGGTGTTGTATGCATGCATGTACTTTATGTATGCATGCATGCATTTTTGGGTTCACATATGTATGTATGCATGTATGTATGTATGTATGTATGCATGTATGTATCTATGTATGTATGTGTTTATTTGTTGTCAAGGTAGATCCCTGATCTACTTGGACCATGTTCAGCTTCATACTAGAAGAAATTACAGATAGCATGAGTAATATGCTCTATGACATCTATTAACCAACTTAGCACAAGGGATCAAAGAAAAAAAATACAACATTAAATGTATACAATGTGCAGCTGAAGACTTTTGCAAACTCGGCATAAAGGAAACGAGGGAAGGCAAAGAGATGAGGTTAATCTAAGTAAGGAATTCAGAAATGATAGTCACTACCAGGAAGTGGACACATACATTTAGTGAAATATGCACACAGAAGTGCAAGACAGATTTCTTGGAGTGTGTGCACACCACCTTGCATGCACCTTACATGAACAGGTTGTGTGATTTCAGGGAGAATGAGGCATGTGATTTCAGGGAGAATGGGACGTGTGATTTCAGAGAATGCAATACATCAATATAAAGCAGTGCATGCAGGGGCTGTGCTACTTGTGTCAGCATGTCTAGCAACATTGCAGCACAAAGTTCTGCCAAAAGCTGTGTAGCCATATAGTGTTTGTAACTCAATGTTGTCCTGTCCACACAGATGTGAAATCTATAAAACAGGAGGAAAAGCATACGTAGAAAAATATCAAAGCGGGGGAGGCAGCAAGCTGAGACACACATAGGGCAATATATAGGTGTGTCTGGGAGAGCTGGAAGGCCGGGCAGCATTTGTATTTAATTTGTATGGACATTGTCTTCGTTTTCTTTATATACAGAGAGAATGTAAGACAGGAAAGGGTGTAAGGAAAAGAAGGGAACGAGGGGAGTAGGGCATAAGGAAAAGAAGGGAACGAGGGGAGTAGGGCATAAGGAAAAGAAGGGAACGAGGGGAGTAGGGCATAAGGAAAAGAAGGGAACGAGGGGAGTAGGGCATAAGGAAAAGAAGGGAATTAGGGGAGTAGGGCATAGGAAAAGAAGGGAATGAGGGGAGTAGGGCATAAGGAAAAGAAGGGAATGAGGGGAGTAGGGCATAAGGAAAAGAAGGGAATGAGGGGAGTAGGGCATAAGGAAAAGAAGGGAACGAGGGGAGTAGGGCATAAGGAAAAGAAGGGAACGAGGGGAGTAGGGCATAAGGAAAAGAAGGGAACGAGGGGAGTAGGGCATAAGGAAAAGAAGGGAACGAGGGGAGTAGGGCATAAGGAAAAGAAGGGAATGAGGGGAGTAGGGCATAAGGAAAAGAAGGGAATGAGGGGAGTAGGGCATAAGGAAAAGAAGGGAACGAGGGGAGTAGGGCATAAGGAAAAGAAGGGAATGAGGGGAGTAGGGCATAAGGAAAAGAAGGGAACGAGGGGAGTAGGGCATAAGGAAAAGAAGGGAATGAGGGAGTAGGGCATAAGGAAAAGAAGGGAAGGGGGGGAGTAGGGCATGGGGAAAAGAAGGGAGCGAGGGGCGTAGGGCATAAGGAAAAGAAGGGAACGGGGGGAGTAGGGCATAAGGAAAAGAAGGGAATGAGGGAGTAGGGCATAAGGAAAAGAAGGAACGAGGGAGTAGGGCATAAGGAAAAGAAGGAACGAGGGAGTAGGGCATAAGGAAAAGAAGGGAACAAGGGAGAAGGGCATAAGGAAAAGAAGGGAATGAGGGAGTAGGGCATAAGGAAAAGAAGGAACGAGGGGAGTAGGGCATAAGGAAAAGAAGGGAACGAGGGGAGTAGGGCATAAGGAAAAGAAGGGAATGAGGGGAGTAGGGCATAAGGAAAAGAAGGGAATGAGGGGAGTAGGGCATAAGGAAAAGAAGGGAATGAGGGGAGTAGGGCATAAGGAAAAGAAAGGAACGAGGGGAGTAGGGCATAAGGAAAAGAAGGGAACGAGGGGAGCAGGGCATAAGGAAAAGAAGGGAACGAGGGGAGTAGGGCATAAGGAAAAGAAGGGAACGAGGGGAGTAGGGCATAAGGAAAAGAAGGGAATGAGGGGAGTAGGGCATAAGGAAAAGAAGGGAATGAGGGGAGTAGGGCATAAGGAAAAGAAGGGAACGAGGGGAGCAGGTTAGTTTGCAGGAGCAGACAGATACACACACACAAACAAATCAGCACAGGAAATTAGACAGATGTGCACACACTGCGATGGGGAGAACTGGGGCAAAAATAGTGATGGGGATGGTTGGGTAATACAGAGTTTCGGAGATGGCACAAGAGAAAGGGGAAGGGGTGACACCAGGTTGGGAATAGGGTGCGGTGCAAACAGAAGCAGAATGACATCTGTTACTTGAACTGACTTGGACATTTCTGTTGTCTATCACCAGAAGCTGGACCAGATTTGTTTAGAGTTTGGGCCAAACCCTCCTACAGCAGCCTGATGTTTGGACCTGGCTAGGTCAATGATTCTGCAATCCACTCCCGTAGGCTATTTTAGTCAGGTAACTGCCCACTGGTCTCTCCCCCACAGACTGCAACACCTGCATCTCAGTTACCTCATGCAACAAGGCTGGGTTGCTTGCCATTTAATAGTATAGCCCCCCCTCCAACAAGCAGTCTCACATTTATTACCATCAGCTTTCCCAGCAACAACATCAAACATGGAAATGATTAATAATGACATAGGAAACTCCAGACACTGGAGCCAACACAATTTGCTTTCATCAAAGGCAGATCATGTCTACTCAACCTGGTAGACTTCTGTGAGAAGGTCAAGAAAGCCACAGATGGGGGCAAAATGGTTCACACTGCCTACCTTGATCTGGCCAAGACTTGTGACACAATCCTCCACTTGGGCATTGTTGACAAACTTAACAGATTAGGTACAAGCCCTTACATAACCCACTGGATAGCCACCTGGCTCACTGACAGGCCCCAGGAAGTTAGAATTCCGGAGTTCACATCTACAAAGAGGCAAGTCACAAGCAGGGTCCCTCAGGGATCAGTCCTGGGACAGCTCTTTTTCGGCATTTACTTCTCTGAAGTCAAGGCCAAAATCAATGGTCTCTGGCTGAATAAGTTTGCAGATGATTGCAAATTAGAAGTTGTCATTGAATGTCACACTGACACAAATGTTCTCCAGGAAGGGCTGCACTGGGAAAAAACTGGAGCCAGAGCCATGGACTAAAACTAAATTCCAGGAAATGCATAAAAGCATCCTTCCAGAAGTTATCCACCCCTTGTAAATATCATATTGACAGCACACCCCTAAGAGGTGACCTAGTAGTCAGGGACATAGGGACACACATACAGTAATCTAGCCTTTGAATATCATGTGTCTACAGTGGTGAGGAAATCACTCTATGTTGTGCAACTTATAAACAAAGGAATGGCATCTAAGTCCAAGGAAATCATTGTTCTACTGTATTTGGCATTCATCAGACCTATCATTGAGTACAATGCCCCCTTTGGTATGTACCTAACCAGGCATATCCAACAATTAGAACATACACAGAGGTTTCTCACTAAAAGAATACAAGGTATAAGTAACATGTCCTATGCAGACTGCCTCAAGGCCTTATCCCTCTATTCTGTCTCATACAAGCTGTTGAGGGGAGATCTATGTCTGGCATACAGGGCATTGTCAGACCCCACTCTGGTGGACCTCCTGCATATCTACAAAACAAACAGCACCAGAGTTACCTATTCTAAAGACTTAAGCCTTGCCTGTGATATAAACAAGACCTGCTGGAGAGACATGAATCACCAGAGACTACCGTGTCTATGGAACAGGCTCCCCATCCATGTGATGAACAGTTCCTCCCTAACCCAATTCAAGTGCAACTTGGAAAACTGGATGGAAAAATGGAAATTCATTACTGGCTTGGCACCTATGTTTCTAATTGACAGAGGTAACCTGTAAATGGTTCATCGCCTTATGTCCCCTACCCATGCTTACACTTAACAAGGGTACCAGAACTTGTCATAGATTTGGGATGCATGGCTAAGCTTAAAAGGGCCCTTGTGGTCATTAGCCTAGTAAACACCCATGAACCTATGAGCCTATAATAGGAGCACCCATGAACCTATGAGCCTATAATAGGAGCACCCATGAACCTATGAGCCTATAATAGAAGCATGCATGAACCTATGAGCCTATAGTAGGAGCACCCATGAACCTATGAGCCTATAATAAGAGCACCCATGAACCTATGAGCCTATAATAGGAGCACCCATGAACCTTTGAGCATATAATAGGAGCACCCATGAACCTATGAGCCTATAATAGGAGCACCTATAAGCCTATAATAGGAGCACCCATGAACCTTTGAGCCTATAATAGGAGCACCTATGAGCCTATAATAGGAGCAAACGCTGAGGTTGAGATGCCTGTTAAGCACATGCATCCTTCAGACAGGAAGGAACAAGAGACAGCAGGAAGTTAAGCACATGCATCCTTCAGACAGGAAGGAATAACAGACAGCAGGAAGTTTGACATAAGTGACCCAATCCTGCCAACAGACTGGCTATATTTAAAATAACGGCCAGCATTTGTCAGTGAAACTAACTCTATCTGGCCACTAGCTTCTCCTCTTTGCAGTATGTGATAAGACTTGTATCTTATTCTGGTCAGGCTAAAGAAAAAGGGTCAAATCAGAGAACGGTTGCAGTTGTAAAATAACACACTAGTACAACACTGACAACCTGTAGTCCTATGCAAATGTCCCAGAGGCTGCATTCTGGGCAGTGAGCAGGTATCTGTTCCTTCAGCATACATTACTGCACTTACACTGAAGCATGGCCCTATGATATGTGGAACACAGCAGGACATCTGCAGCCTACCTGATACAGACCAGCATAATCCCGACACATAAATGGTGCAGGAACCTTAAAATGCAATGTCACACTATGTCACACCACCACCCTTGCCTAACAAACAGGTACCAGACAGCAGGGAACACTCCTTTGATGTGCTCAATGAGACAGTAGAAAAAAAAAAACATTCCCCAAACATGCTTAAAAAATATAAGCACTGCAGTCACTTACCCTCCACCACAAAGGGAGGTTATCAAAGTGGTGGTGTCACAGTTCATCATAACAGTGGCTGCACTGCTCCCTCCCCCCACCCGGTAATGGCTGATGCCATGGTCAGTAATTCAGCTAGCCAGCCAGCTCATATTTATTTATTTATTTATTTTACATTTGTTTACAGGGAAAGTTCAACTGTGTGTGAGCCCATTTTCAGCAGAGGCCCAGGGAGAAAATGACCAAATACAAAACAGACAGAAATTATTACAATGACAAGTTACAAAATTGTGAAAAAAAAGAAAAACATTTTCTAACATAGTCAAAAATTATGCAGTGTATACAAATATAGTGACAAAATACTAATGTTAAATTTAAGGAAAATACAAATAGACATTGTATCATTTTGTTAACTAGAAAGTTCAATGTACTGTGAGATATTAGCAAATAGGAACGTTACAGTTTAAGCAGAAAATTGTATCATTTTGTCAAGCAGAAGATTCAAACTGCAGTTAGATATCTGTTATAAGGTAGAACTAAAACTAAAGATTATGAGATAAAAACTTATACAGACTAGAATAATGTCTTGCCTATAGGAGCTACTGTATTTGAAATTAAAATTATATGGATTGTGGTGCAATAGCATATCAGGCATTAGCCCTGCATTGGGCATTCAGCACTCATGGAGGTAGCTATTGCCATGGAAATATCATCAGAAAGAGGTGGCACATTCCCATGGTATGAAACATTTACCGTGAATCTTGCATACAATGTGATATCTGAATATTCGGTAATGCAGGTTGCAGCTATATGAAAACATCAGGCATATACTGTGTACAGGTTTGCTGCACAAACAAGCAGCCACAGCATTTCAGGGGGGCCTCAGTGCAGCCACAGGATGTGAGAAGGGGGCTGAGATATTTACTTGTATTTGATACTTTAGAATTAATGTTTTATAGAAGTACTTTTTTAAAGCCTGACCAGAATTTTACCCTACTTATATTTAAAGAAGAAAGAACATTAAATTACACTCCCAAGTTTACCAAAAAAATAACATCCAATGTTATCAGAGAATATGGTATAATTACTATAATCAAAATAAAAAAAAGAAGCAAAAAGTTTATTCCAACAATAACTTGAAATGGATTTAACATTCTTATCATTAAATACTAATGGCTTAAATAATGCAAATAAAAGCTCAAACTTACTAAAATATTTAAATCTAAATAAGGCACAAGTAGTATTTCTCCAGGAAATGCATTTTAAGACTAATGATAGCTTTATTTGGAACCCTAAGGACTATACAGTCTTAGCTCAATCCTCCTACAGAACAAAGTCAAAAGGAGTATCAATCCTCTGGGAGAAAAACATAATCACTCCAAACGTTATTTATAAATATGAAGACAAAGAAGGTCTACTAGCATTTGTTATAATTACATTTAATAACAGAATATGGACCTTAGCTAATCTATATTGGTTCCCAGGAATTGGAGCAGGAACGGTTAAAAAACACCTAGATTTTATTTCCAACAATTATAAAGGAAATCTTATACTGGGAGGAGACTTTAATTGTACCTTAGAAGCTTCTGAAATCACCAAGAAGTCTTTTCGCATAGCAACTATTTCAAAATCCTTAAACAATGGATTGATTCATTTCATTTAATAGACACTTTTAAAGTAAAAGATGATAAATCCTTATTATTTTCCCATAAAGACCATAGATTTGGAACACAAACCAGAGTAGACAAATTATTTGTAGTTCAAGATTTACAAACAAAAAACTTCTCAATAATTCCATGCCCCTTCTCAGATCATGACTCTCTGATAATGAAGCTCCAAACAGAGTTTAAACCTTTAATCCTCTCAACTAGAATTCCATCATATATCACGAAAATTAAAGAATTCAGACCCTGGATGTCGTCAGAACTACAATTATTTCTTGAAATTAATAATACAACAGAAATCATTAAAGTCATGGTTTTGGACTCATTACAAGCGTATTTATTTGGTAAGACCCTTAGCTGGTACAAAAACAAAGTTAGAGTGTGGGAAACTGAATCATTAGACTTGCAAACCAGACTCTTGACAGCAAAATCTAAAAAAAAAAATCAGAATTGTCCAGAAGTCAAAAAAGAAATAGAGGAATTAAATAAAATAATATAATGAAATTCTAACACACAAAACTTGTCTAGCCTTGGAAAAATAAACTCAGCCACCTCCCCCAAATATAACACTTCAAAAAAGAAGATTTAGATACCAACCAAATAAACTTAGATACAAACCTTATCAATATAAAAAAATCCTGAAAACTTAAACCTAGACCTACAAAAACCTATATCCTACAAAGAAATTGTTGAAAAGATACAAGAAAGTAAATCTAACAAAGCTCCAGGATAGATGGTATAATTACAGAAATTTACAAACTCTTCCCTTCAACAGTAATCTTCGTTTTTCATAAAACTTTGCTAGAAGTCCAGTCAGAAGCAAAAATACCACCCGCATGGAAGTATTCTCTCATAACACCAGTTCTAAAAGATAATAACCATCAGACCTTTGCACCTCATACAGACTTCTATCATTACTGAATAATGATTACAAAATATTCATGTCAATCCTAGCTAACAGATTGAAAATCCCACTTTCAAAGACAATTAATGATCAAACTGTATTTTTATATAACAGGCACACACATGATAATATTGAAAGGACACTTACTCTTATAGATTATGTGAATAAAGAAGATAGAGAAACACTTGTAATCAGATCAGACATAGAAAAAGCCTTTGATTCCCTCAACTGGGAATATCTATTTAAAACTTTAGCATTGTTTGAATTTCCTCCTGCATTCATCTTATTACTAAAAACATATATATTAATAACTTATCCTACATTAAATTAGGTCCTTTCACCTCAGAATCTATCCATATAATGGAAGGTACTAAACAAGGATGCCCCATTTCTCCTATTTTATTTGCTTTGGCTATATAAATAATTGCAGAAGTAATATGCAATAATCTAAGAATAAAAGAAATAGAAGTCTATGACCAGTACATATCTAAAATAATGCCTTTTGCTGATGATATTGTATTATCCCTATCAAACTCGAAAGTCATTAGGAGAGCTAGAAGATGTAATGGAGAAATTTTATAAGATTTCAGGTCTACACTTTAATAGATCAAAATCAAAACTTCTATTTTAAAATAAGAAAAAGAACTACAAGTTACAGATAAATCCATCATAGGAAAACAAGAACTTACCCTAAATTATTTAGGAATAGTGTTATGCAAAAATATAAATGAAACAATATTAATAAATTTTAAAGAACATTACTGAAACAATAAAAATATATATAGAAAAGAGGAAAAAAATTATATTAACTTTTGAAGACAAATTGCAATTAATAAAAATGGTCTTATTGCCAAAAATACTATAAGTAGAATTAGCAATACAGTTAATTCCAGAAAGATGCATTCTTAAAGAAATAAACTCATGTTTAATAAAATTTTTATGGTATCCCAAAAAGAATAGAGTGGCTCTAACTCATCACATTAGACCCTGGAAACATGGAGGATTGAACTTCCCAGAAATAGAAACACGTATAAAAGCATCTGTGCTTAAAACTACAATAGACTGGATAAACCCAAATTATTTTGCCAGCTGGAAAGAATTAACGGCTATATTAACAAATGAATTTAATCTGTTAAAAACATGTTTAATAGTAGACAAATCAAACAAACCCTGGTACATACTATGCATAAGTATACAATATAATATAACAAAACCTTCTAAAACAACACTGATTAATCATTACATCAATTCCTTTAGGAAACTTATCAATGCAAACATAGATCTAAAACTTTGGTTTGACCTTTTAACCCCATTTACCATCACTAAGAACTTTCCTTAGAAAATATATAGGGAAACAATAACCTCCTGGGAACAAAATGGATTCTTACGCTGGTTTCAATGTGTAAATAAATTAAATGCTTTTGATACACATATGATAAAAACTGCTTACAATATTCCAACACAGGACTGGTTAACCTTACAAAGCATTCTAATGTACACTCAAGATTTATGCAGATTAATTAATAATTCCTCATTTAAAGATATTCAAAATCTAATATGTTTTCTGTATGAATTTATATATAATAGTTGTGAAACAAAAAATTCCACTTCAAATCTATATAAAGAGTTAATAACATATAAAACAATTCCCAAACCATCATATTGGCAGGTCTTAACAAAAGGTCAGTCATTGCAGTTAACAGAAGAAATTAAAACTAGCATCTTACTATCAGTTAATTACACCTCTAACACACAGTACTGAAAAATATTTAACTGGAAATACTTACATAGAGCATTTTTAACACCAGATAGAATTAAAAAGATCAGTACTACTACAAATGTTTTTGCTGGAGGTGTGAAAAGTCAAATAAAGCAGACTGGATTCATATGTTTTATGAATGTAATAAAATTAAATCATATTGGAATGGAATCAATCATTTTTTTACAAGATTTATTTAATGTATCCTTTACCTTAACTAAAGTATTGATTATACTAAAGTGGTCCAGTATATGTACGATGGTAGTGTGACAGTGGGTGAGGTCTGCGGTGGGAGTGACGGATGCGTTTAAGGTGGAGGTGGGGTTACATCAAGGATCAGATCTGAGTCCTTTCTTATTTGCAATGGTGATGGACAGGTTGACAGACGAGATCAAACAGGAGTCCCCATGGACTATGATGTTTGCAGATAACATTGTGATCTGTAGTGAGAGTAGCGAACAGGTGGAAGAGACCCTGGAGAGATGGAGATATGCTCTAGAGAGAAGAGGAATGAAGGTAAGCAGGACTAAGACAGAATATATGTGTGTGAATGAGAGGGAGGATAGAAGGATGGTGAGGATGCAAGGAGTAGAGGTGGCAAAAGTGGATGAGTTGAAATACTTGGGGTCAATAGTTCAGAGTAATGGTGAGTGTGGAAGAGAGGTGAAGAAGAGAGTACAGACAGGATGGAGTGGGTGAAGAAGAGTGTCAGGAGTGATTTGTGACAGACGAGTACCTGTAAGAGTGAAAGGGAAGGTCTACAAGAGGGTAGTGAGACCAGCTATGTTATATGGGTTGAGACAGTGGCATTGACAAAAAGGAAGGAGTCTGAGCTGGATGTGACAGAGTTAAAGATGTTAATATTTGCACTGGGTGTGATGAGGGTGGACAGGATTAGGAATAAGTATATTAGAGGGTCAGCCCAGGTTGGAAGGTTTGGAGACAAAGCCAGAGAGGCAAGATTACTTTGGTTTGGACATGTGCTGAGGAGGGATGCTGAGTATATTGGCAAAAAGATGCTAAGGATGAAGCTACCAGGTAACAGGAAAAGAGGAAGGCCTAAGATAAGGTTTATGGATGTGGTGAGAGAGGACATGCAGGTGGTGGGTGTGACAGAGCAAGATGCAGAGGACAGGAAGAAATGCAAACAGGTGATCCACTGTGGTGACCTCTAACAGGAACAGCCAAAAGACGATGATTGATTTTATTAAATGTAAATGAAGGTCTCTACCTGAATAAGACAAATATGTATTTGTTATGGACAATACTTGCTATATCTAGGAAATGCGTAACCAGAAGGTGGAATTAATGATCAAACTGTATTTTTATATAACAGGCACACACATGATAATATTGCACGGACACTTACTCTTATATATTATGTGAGTAAAGAAGATAGACACACACTTGTAATCAGATCAGACATAGAAAAGCCTTTGATTCCCTCAACTGGGAATATCTATTTAAAACTTTAGCATTGTTTGAATTTCCTCCTGCATTCATCTTATTACTAAAACATATATATTAATAACTTATCCTACATTAAATTAGGTCCTTTCACCTCAGAATCTATCCATATAATGGAAGGTACTAAACAAGGATGCCCCATTTCTCCTATTTTATTTGCTTTGGCTATATAAATAATTGCAGAAGTAATATGCAATAATCTAAGAATAAAAGAAATAGAAGTCTATGACCAGTACATATCTAAAATAATGCCTTTTGCTGATGATATTGTATTATCCCTATCAAACTCGAAAGTCATTAGGAGAGCTAGAAGATGTAATGGAGAAATTTTATAAGATTTCAGGTCTACACTTTAATAGATCAAAATCAAAACTTCTATTTTAAAATAAGAAAAAGAACTACAAGTTACAGATAAATCCATCATAGGAAAACAAGAACTTACCCTAAATTATTTAGGAATAGTGTTATGCAAAAATATAAATGAAACAATATTAATAAATTATAAAGAACATTACTGAAACAATAAAAATATATATAGAAAAGAGGAAAAAAATTATATTAACTTTTGAAGACAAATTGCAATTAATAAAAATGGTCTTATTGCCAAAAATACTATAAGTAGAATTAGCAATACAGTTAATTCCAGAAAGATGCATTCTTAAAGAAATAAACTCATGTTTAATAAAATTTTTATGGTATCCCAAAAAGAATAGAGTGGCTCTAACTCATCACATTAGACCCTGGAAACATGGAGGATTGAACTTCCCAGAAATAGAAACACGTATAAAAGCATCTGTGCTTAAAACTACAATAGACTGGATAAACCCAAATTATTTTGCCAGCTGGAAAGAATTAACGGCTATATTAACAAATGAATTTAATCTGTTAAAAACATGTTTAATAGTAGACAAATCAAACAAACCCTGGTACATACTATGCATAAGTATACAATATAATATAACAAAAACCTTCTAAAACAACACTGATTAATCATTACATCAATTCCTTTAGGAAACTTATCAATGCAAACATAGATCTAAAACTTTGGTTTGACCTTTTAACCCCATTTACCATCACTAAGAACTTTCCTTAGAAAATATATAGGGAAACAATAACCTCCTGGGAACAAAATGGATTCTTACGCTGGTTTCAATGTGTAAATAAATTAAATGCTTTTGATACACATATGATAAAAACTGCTTACAATATTCCAACACAGGACTGGTTAACCTTACAAAGCATTCTAATGTACACTCAAGATTTATGCAGATTAATTAATAATTCCTCATTTAAAGATATTCAAAATCTAATATGTTTTCTGTATGAATTTATATATAATAGTTGTGAAACAAAAAATTCCACTTCAAATCTATATAAAGAGTTAATAACATATAAAACAATTCCCAAACCATCATATTGGCAGGTCTTAACAAAAGGTCAGTCATTGCAGTTAACAGAAGAAATTAAAACTAGCATCTTACTATCAGTTAATTACACCTCTAACACACAGTACTGAAAAATATTTAACTGGAAATACTTACATAGAGCATTTTTAACACCAGATAGAATTAAAAAGATCAGTACTACTACAAATGTTTTTTGCTGGAGGTGTGAAAAGTCAAATAAAGCAGACTGGATTCATATGTTTTATGAATGTAATAAAATTAAATCATATTGGAATGGAATCAATCATTTTTTTTACAAGATTTATTTAATGTATCCTTTACCTTAACTAAAGTATTGATTATACTAAAGTGGTCCAGTATATGTACGATGGTAGTGTGACAGTGGGTGAGGTCTGCGGTGGGAGTGACGGATGCGTTTAAGGTGGAGGTGGGGTTACATCAAGGATCAGATCTGAGTCCTTTCTTATTTGCAATGGTGATGGACAGGTTGACAGACGAGATCAAACAGGAGTCCCCATGGACTATGATGTTTGCAGATAACATTGTGATCTGTAGTGAGAGTAGCGAACAGGTGGAGGAGACCCTGGAGAGATGGAGATATGCTCTAGAGAGAAGAGGAATGAAGGTAAGCAGGACTAAGACAGAATATATGTGTGTGAATGAGAGGGAGGATAGAAGGATGGTGAGGATGCAAGGAGTAGAGGTGGCAAAAGTGGATGAGTTGAAATACTTGGGGTCAATAGTTCAGAGTAATGGTGAGTGTGGAAGAGAGGTGAAGAAGAGAGTACAGACAGGATGGAGTGGGTGAAGAAGAGTGTCAGGAGTGATTTGTGACAGACGAGTACCTGTAAGAGTGAAAGGGAAGGTCTACAAGAGGGTAGTGAGACCAGCTATGTTATATGGGTTGGAGACAGTGGCATTGACAAAAAGGAAGGAGTCTGAGCTGGATGTGACAGAGTTAAAGATGTTAATATTTGCACTGGGTGTGATGAGGGTGGACAGGATTAGGAATAAGTATATTAGAGGGTCAGCCCAGGTTGGAAGGTTTGGAGACAAAGCCAGAGAGGCAAGATTACTTTGGTTTGGACATGTGCTGAGGAGGGATGCTGAGTATATTGGCAAAAAGATGCTAAGGATGAAGCTACCAGGTAACAGGAAAAGAGGAAGGCCTAAGATAAGGTTTATGGATGTGGTGAGAGAGGACATGCAGGTGGTGGGTGTGACAGAGCAAGATGCAGAGGACAGGAAGAAATGGAAACAGGTGATCCGCTGTGGTGACCCCTAACAGGAACAGCCAAAAGACGATGATTGATTTTATTAAATGTAAATGAAGGTCTCTACCTGAATAAGACAAATATGTATTTGTTATGGACAATACTTGCTATATCTAGGAAATGCGTAACCAGAAGGTGGAATTCAAACACACCCCCAACCTTGGAAGAATTCTACACTTTACTGAAGACAACTGCATTGATGGAAATAAAAATCAAAGAACTGTAAATCTATCCCAGGCCATTGGTAAATAATCCTTGGAAGAAAGTTATATCTTTGTTGGACACTCTGCAATAATCAGTATTGTATCTCTGATAACTGATCTGTTAATTCTATATTTAATAACATACAGTGTATATAATTGAAAGTCAGGCTATTGTAAATATTGTATATAGTTGTTTAAAATGATACTTAAAATATTATGTAAATGTTATTTTAATTGAAAATAAAAAAAAATGAGGAAAAACAATAAGAAGAGGGAATTGTAAGAATATGCTCAACAAAATATTAAGGTTGAAAGTAATTCTGTTACAAATATGTAACATAAATAAGGTATAAAATAAAGCGTGCTTAAATGTAGAAATAGAGTTTAGTAATATGTGATTAGCATCCATACTAAATGACTGTGGCCTGGAAAATAAGTAACTTGCTTAATGGACATGTTTTCATACAGAATCAGCAAAAATGTAAAAAAATAGGATGTATGTTTTCACATTGCCAGGAAAAAAGCTAATTTGGTTTCTTAAAGGCAGGACAACAGGAAAACAATCTGCATCATAAGACATTGTTAAGTAAGAAAGTTTGAAGTCAGCATTTCCACAAGAACAGATGTTCTCATACAAATAGCAAAAATAATATCAACAAGTCAGCATCTGCAACAGGATGAGCAATTCTCCAAAATAAAATGCCAAGAGGAAATCTATATGAGTGTGCAAGAATAGAACAGTATATAAGATCTGTATTAATTCAGTTATATTACAGAGATCTGTGTAGGAACACACACTTGTTCCGAGGTAATATTGTATCTCTCACATCATCTGTGCTATTTGACAAGTAAAGTAGGACAGTATCTGAAGCTGCAAAGTTAGTCCATGTGGTTTGTTATAAAAAGTTATTTGTTACTGCTCTGAGTTTGGTGCTGCAAAGTATATTCTCTCATCAGTGTTTATTCTGCAAGTTTCTGTATGCAACAGACTGTGAATGCAACGATAACCAGACTTTGATTTCAGCAAAACCCAGCCAGCAAGTCTGAGTGTCTTAAGAAAACTTCAAAGCCATCACAGTAAGCATCACAGTAACAGCACCATGGTTTTACCACCTTATCATTAATTTTTTCACATGCTACACGAACTCAAAGATGAACTAACCCCTCACCTAAACACACTCTTCAAACTCAGCCTTTCCATAGGCTATGTACCCATAGAGTGGCGCACAGCAATGGTTATTCCACTCCACAAAGATGAAGCCACAACAGACCCTGGGAACTATCACCCTATAAGCCTGACTAGCTTGGTCTGCAAGGCTATGGAGCGCATCATCATGGAACTCATTAACAGAGACATTGGGAACCTCCAAACACTGGATCCTACCCAGTTCAGCTTTGTTAAGGGCAGATCATGCCTCCTAAACCTCCTAAACCTGATGGACTTCTTTGAGACACTTACCAAGGCTATAGACGAGGGAAAGGTGGTACACACAGCCTACCTAGACCTCACAAAGGCCTTCAACACCATTCCCCATTCTGGTATTATAGACAAGCTCACCAGCCTAAACATAAATCCTTATGTCACAAGATGGGTTGCCTACTGGCCCACGGACAGAACCCACATGGTGAGACTTGCAGGAGCTAGGTCCGACTCTAAACTGGTTACAAGTGGCTTTCCCCAGGGCTCAGTCCTAGGACCCCTCCTGTTCAGCATTTGCTTCTCAGAGGTACAGGCAAGCACAGGAGGACTATGGCTGACCAAGTTCACAGACGACTGCAAACTAGGGGCTATAATTGACTCTCCGGCTGATGCAGACATCCATCCTCCAAAAGGGTCTCACTGAGATGGATACCTGGTGTCAAAATCATGGCCTCAGGCTAAATGCCAAAAAGTACATAGTCATCCCCTTTGAAAAAAACAAAGTACCCACAAACTACCACATAGGTGGTAGTCCCCTAAATACAGAAGACGTAATAAGGGATCTCGGGACTCGGTAGATAGTAATCTCTCCTTTGATAATCACATTGCCAAAGTGGTAAGAAAATCCTTCTATGTGGCCCACCTAATCACAAAAGGGTTCACATCCAGATCAAAAGAAGTCATTGTGCCCCTCTACTCATCATTCATCAGACCAATCATAGAGTACAACATCCCATTTGGGATGTACCTTACAAGACACCTGCAACAGCTGGAAAGACCACAGAAGTACCTCACCAAGAGGATCATTGGCCTCAAACAGATGCCCTATGCAGCTCGACTGAAGAAACTCCAGCTGTACTTGGTTGCATACCGCCTACTGAGAGGTGATCTCTGCCTGACATACAAGGCCATGTCCAACCCAGAATTGATGGACATGCTCCACCTAAAGAAAACCACATCCCCTTGAACCACACACTCTACACATCTAAACCTCACCACAACAATAAATAGGATGTGCTGGAGAGATATATTCCTGTTCCAGAGACTTCCCATGCTTTCGAACAAGATTCCAATCTACATTAGGTAGAGCACCTCACTAACACTCTTCAAGAGAAACCTTGACGAGTGGATGGGAAACAGAAAGTTTACTCCGGGGATCATTTCAGTGGCTCTGCTGGACAGAGGCACAGGGAACTAATCTAGGGGGGTGGCGAAAGCCAACACATTCTGACAGGGCTTATAAATGCCTTCGGGCAGATAGCCTAGTACCTACCTATGAATCTATGAACCTATGCATGGCTAGGCTTAAAAAGACCCTTGTGGTCATTAGCCTAGTAAACACCTATGAATCTATGAACTCAGTAACATCATCAAACCCTGTAACAGTTAGGAAGTATTCCAAAGCAAACTACATCCTATTTATCCTGGTCTTAATGAGTTTGTTTCTATAAAATGTGTGCCAAGGAAATTAGCACTGAAAAGATAACCTTGTTTTAAGTTCCAAATTTAAGTTTCATTATAAGTGTAAAAATTACACAATTCATAATATATGTAAAGTTAGATCATATACAAAGAGTAAGAAATTTAATACATTTTATAAATTTAGTATATACATTCATATATGAATATATATTTTTTATAATTTTATATTTTATGATGTGATTGATTTTATTGGTATTTACTATATTTATTAATATAATTTAGTACATATAAAAAAGACTTTAGAGGGTTCTTAAATATGTTTTGAGTTTGTTACTACTTGCAGATTTCATCTTCATATTTATGTATTCATTCATATACTTATTAATTCATTTTTTATTTAGTTTATTTTTGTGAATATGTGCAACTAAATATATATGCTTCTACTGGTTTTTATGGATTTATTTTGTTATAAGGCTTGATGAAAGTAGAGTTTTAGGTTCCAGCTTCATCAAGTGCTTTGTATTTTTAAATTGTATTTTTAATTGATTCTTTAATGGATCATAATGACGTCATTTCATAACCATAGTGAAGTTATAAAAGGAAGGTTAATTGGTTTATGGAGTTGTCTGATGAAGGAAAGGTATTAACCTTTCTGAAAGCGCTAACATAATATAATAAAATATTTTTGTTGTCTTGTAGCTACCAGTTTTCTCGCTGCCTTTTTTGTTGGTTTCAAGTTTAAAGTTTAGTTTGTTTGTGGTAATTTTCACGTTCAATATGGCAAGCGATTCACTGGCAGCTTCTCAAGGATCTTTATTCTCACACGTGGAACCTACTAGTTCTGGCATTGACTGTTCAAAAAGGAAAAATGTTAACACAACAAATGCTAGTTCCGGTGAGGTGAACGCTGACGGGAATTTGACAGCACTAATCCAAGTGCTGTTGGGTCGTGTGGAAGCATTAACGCAGCAAATGGATTGTTTTTCCAATAGCGGGAATTCAATGGTAAACGCCGATTCCCAGGTACTCATTCAAGGGAGGAACGAGCTGGGTGGACTTAATAACAATGCTGGCTTGGTAGAAAATTGTCAACTACCTGGACTGGATGCACCTAATACCAGAGGGTTGAATTCGGACAATAGGCAAGGTAGGCAGCCTGTTGCAAGTGTAAATGACATTCATTCACCTCGACAAACAGGTAATAGACCTTTGCCTAATTTGACTAATTGTTTAGACAATAAGTACATTTTTTCCCCAAGTTGTGCCTAATGCCGCACCACAAGAAGATGAGGCAGCAACGAATAACATTATGATAAGCATTAATGAGTTTGATAATAAACTGTATAAATGTAGGAAACTCCAGCTGGAGGTTTCCTATTTGGAAGAATGTTTGAGTAAGAAAATTATCCCTAAGGGCCTAAGGCAATGGAGATATCCAGTAGGTCTAGTGGAAGGATCAGACTTTCATAAGACTTTATTGGAACTGTTTAACAAACAAGGTTTCGAATTTATTACTGTTTTGGTAAATCAATACAAAACAGAAATTGTTTCTTTAAAGAGTGAACTAGAAATTTTGGAACATATTATTACATCTCACCCAGATTTTTTACAATATAATTTTGACTACAAACGTATTTTTACTAGCATCAAGGCATCTATGTGTAAACTACTCAATGGTAAAAAGAAAAAAATAGTTAGAGACTTGCAACAGTATCAAGAGGGTAAGGCCTACCCTAGACCACCTGTGTTTTTTTCATCTTCTTGTACAAATTCTACGTCACACGAATCATTAGATTATGAGCACCAGGGTAATGCGATTAATATGACAACTGATAGTGGTGCTGTTGTTCAACAAGGGCCAGTTGTTCATAGAAGTGAAAGAATTAACAAGTATAACAACAACAAAAACAATCAGAAGAATTTTTCTAATGTTTCATACAGCGCTGTAGTACAACAGCAAAGGGACCCTGATTATGAAAATCAACCTGGTCCTAGTGGACAACAGTTTTTTTCCAATGGCCAGTGCTACCAACAGAAAACGCAGAACTCGAACAACAACAATCGAGGCCGTCAGAAAAACAAATGCAAACACCGCAGTCGGTGACTGAACTTTCAAATGAGGGGCCCCAGATTTTAAAGACTCATAGTAATGATTTTTGTATTTACAATTTTACTACGTTGCAATTACCTCAAGAAATAATCAATGTTTTTTCTAAAGGGTTTTCTTTCGTGCCTGATGCTCATATGAATGTAGTCAAAACTTTAATAGGCCTTAATCTTTTTGTTCGTAAGCTTAATTTAAACGTACTTTTAGGACCAGCTAACATTAGTTCTGATTGCCTAAGGGTGCCTAGTTCATTTAACCCCCCCACATACTAATTTATTGTTATTTGAGCGAATGTGTGAAATTGATATGCGCTCTTTAAGTCATAGTTCTTATATCACAAACAGAACTATTAAAAATAATAGTTCCTTTGAATATGACTTTATTACATTATTACAAGATTGTCAAATTAGAGCAATGAAGCCTGATAAGGGGGGGGGGTGGATTGGTTTTAATGGACTATGACAAATATGTAAGTAAAATGATGTCACTTGTGAACTCTCCTTCTTATGCACTGGTCAGTCGTAATGAGCTTAATGTAGCTTATCATAAAATTAAGTCTATATTGCAAGACTTGTTCCTAGAAAGTTCTATAGATATGGATTTGTACAATTATTTGTCTATTATTTCTCCAAAATTACCAACGTTATTTGGCACACCCAAAATACATAAAAGTGTTTTAGACCCTCCTTTTAGGCCTAGAGTGGACGGTAGAGGGTCTATTACTTATGCGTGTGCCAAATACATAGACAGTGTTTTGAAACCTTTAATATTAGCTGAAAACCAAATCTGTAAGGATTCTTGGAGCTTTTTGGAACAACTAGGAAGAATTCCTTTCCACCAAGACTATACATTCTTAACTGTAGACGTTAAGGACCTATATACGGTGATACCACAAGATATTGGTCTTGAATGGATTAGAGATTTTATGTATGAAAGACAGGTCAAAGAAGATTGTATATATTTGGTCGAAACTTTATTGGATTTAGTGCTGACAAATAATTTTATGTGGTCTGAAGGGCAAATCTACCTCCAAAAGACAGGTGTGGCGATGGGGTCACCCTGTGGGGGTAGCTTTGCCAATTGTGTGATGGCACATTGGGAGAAGTCCTTCCTATTTAATAATGATCTTTTTAAACACAATGTCGCCTGGTACACTCTGTACCAGGACGACATGTTTTTTATTTGGAAAGGACCCTGTGAGCTTATTTCACACTTTATTTCTACCATTTCATCTCTAACTAATTTTTTAGAGTTTACATATGATATTCAACAGGACCAAATTAGTTTTTTGGATGTGTACATCCATAAAAATTTGGAGAAAACTAAATTCAATAGCACTATTTATAGGAAACCCACATACTCAAACTCATTACTTCATTATACAAGTTGCCACCCTCACCATCAGAAGAGAGCCGTTGTTAAAGGCCAAATGGTGAGGGAGGCAAGAATGATTTCTGAAGAGGACGATTTTTTACATGAATGTTCTCACTTGGAATCTATGTTTATTAAAAGAGGCTACCCTGTTTCTTTAATCAAAGAAATTTCATTTGAAGTTATTAATAAAAGAAATTCAGGATTTTTAAGCCCCTTTTAGGGACATGTGATAATGTTACTTGTGCAGTAAGCCCAAATATTGATGTGTTTGGTTCTAAAGTTCAGGACTTCCACACAAGTTTTCTATGTACCAATAATTTAGATAGTATTTTAATTAGAGAAATAATTAATAAAAATTGGGTTTTTATAAAGGAAGATAGTAGTTTGAGTAAACTATTGGGTGATAAACCAAAAATCACCTATAGAAGAGGTCCTAATATTAAGGCACTACTTGAACACCCTATAAAAAAGTTTAATGTTTATAATAAAGGAATGTCTAAGTGTGGAAGATGTAACCAGTGCAGGTTTTTGTGTATTGATAAAGAAGTAAAGATCAGGAATGTTCGTTATAAGGTCCAAGGTAAACACTCATGTTTATCTAAAGCTGTAGTCTACTGTGCCTTATGCCAAGATTGTCCTGCGTTTTACATTGGTAAAACCGAAAGGGAACTGAGACAGCATATTTATGAACATCAATACGCAATAATTAAACAGGACAATACTAATGCCTTGCAAGACATTTGGCTGATAACCCCAATCATAGTTTTAAGTTTGTAATATTACACCAGGTAATACCAGATCTTAGGGGTAGTCTGTGGTAGTTAGATTTAGAATGCCACGAACTTTGTTTTTCAGATTAGAACTACAGCCTATGTTTATCCTGGTCTTAATGAGTTTGTTTCTATAAAATGTGTGCTAAGGAAATTAGCACTGAAAAGATAACCTTGTTTTAAGTTCCAAGTTTAAGTTTCATTATAAGTGTAAAAATTACACAATTCATAATATATGTAAAGTTAGATCATATACAAGGAATAAGAAATTTAATATATTTTATAAATTTAGTATATACATTCATATATGAATATATATTTTTTATACAGTTTATTTTTTATAATTTTATATTTTATGATGTGATTGATTTTATTGGTATTTACTATATTTATTAATACAATTTAGTACATATAAAAAAGACTTTAGAGGGTTCTTAAATATGTTTTGAGTTTGTTACTATTTGCAGATTTCATCTTCGTATTTATGTATTCATTCATATACTTATTAATTCATTTTTTATTTAGTTTATTTTTGTGAATATGTGCAACTAAATATATATGCTTCTACTGGTTTTTATGGATTTATTTTGTTATAAGGCTTGATGAAAGTAGAGTTTTAGGTTCCAGCTTCATCAAGTGCTTTGTATTTTTAAATTGTATTTTTAATTGCTTCTTTAATGGATCATAATGACGTCATTTAATAACCATAGTGAAGTTATAAAAGGAAGTTTAATTGGTTTATGGAGTTGTCTGATGAAGGAAAGGTATTAACCTTTCCGAAAGCGCTAACATAATATAATAAAATATTTTTGTTGTCTTGTAGCTACCAGTTTTCTCGCTGCCTTTTTTGTTCGTTTCAAGTTTAAAGTTTAATTTGTTTGTGGTAATTTTTACATCCTATTAAGTTCATAGGTGTGTACTAGGCTAATGGCGCTGGAGCCTTTACAAGCCTAGCCCATAGAAGTACCCCGGCATTGTGCTGCCTGACATTAGATCCCAGTGCCTCTATCAAGTAGAGCCACTGGAGTGATCCCCAGGATGAACTTTTTCTTTCCCATCCACTCATCAAGATTTGTGTTAAAGAGGGCCAGTGAGGTACTCTGCTTGACATGTATGGGAAGTCTATTCCAGAGCGTGGGCAGTCTCTGGGTTATGAACCTGTCCCTCCAGCATGTTCTGTTGATTGTGGTAATGCGGTTGAGGTCTCTGGAGTGTGTGGTGTGGCGGGATTGGGATTTTTTTAGATGTAGCATTTCTAACAGGACTGGGTTAGAAATGGCTTTGTAAGTCAAGCAGAGATCGCCTCTTAGTAGACGATATGAGACAGGGAATAGCTGGAGTTTTTTGAGTCTGTCCATGTAGGACATGTGTTTAATACCTAGAATCTTCTTCATAAGGTACTTTTGTGGCCTCTCCAGCTGTTGCAGGTGTCTAGTGAGGTACATGCCAAATGGGGCATTACACTCTATGATTGGTCTAATAGGTTCATAAGTAATAATCTGTCAAACATCAATGCCCATCTCAACCCCGAGTTCACAGCAACCTTATGTGGAACTGCTCACAATGCCATGTACAGCCATATGAATGGCTGTATACAGGCTGCTACCTATTAGAAGGAAAACTAAAAGAAACTGTAAAAAAACACACTGGGGGAATCCTAACCTTAATGGGGTATATAGCAAAAGGAAAAAAGTCATGCCTAAAAATCCATAATGATAGAAGCTCTCTAATTAAACTAAGAAGACTAAGTCCAACAAGGCCAGTTACGAGATTAAGATAGCATTTTCTGGCTAGCTAAAGTTGATATCTTTATTAGAAACAGTATTTAGAACACATCTAGAGCCTGTTTACTGCATTTCCTGTGTTGCACTTAGGTAAAATGCAATTTTAAGAAAAAAAATATTTTAAATTACCTCTGGCCTAGCACTCAAGTGTGGGGTCATTTATTGCACTGTTCTGACTAGTTTACTGTTTGTTTATCTCTGCTACCTTTAAAAAAACAAAAAAAAACCCCCAAAAAATCTTGCTTTTTTCCAACTTTCTGAAATCTAAAAAGTTCAGTTACAGAGTTGCTGTTCTGAACTGTTTGTAAGTTTCTTGGAAGCCAGTGCTTGCCTGGGCTAAAGGGAAGTCTCTGTGTTCATCAGTGGCAGTGATTAACACTGAGCAGCCTGCCTGTCCCTGTAGGAGTGGTTATTGCCTAGAAACTGTAGTTTTATTGACCATTTTGGGTCAATTCCAAACTCCTTGATCTCTCTTTCTTAAAACCCGGCTGCCTCATGGTTTTGGCATCTTTCCAGGCTTGATAGTTGTTGCTGAAGCACCTACCAAGGGAAGAAAATACTGAGAGAAGAAAGGAGCCACTTTTGAGATTTTAAGTATTTTCTTCAGATTTATTGTTTGAAAATATTGCATTGCTGCCTACTTTTCGGCATTTTCTGGCTAGCTAAAGTTGATATCTTTATTAGAAACAGTATTTAGAACACATCTAGAGCCTGTTTACTGCATTTCCTGTGTTGCACTTAATTTAAAATCGTTTTTTTCTTAAAATTGCATTTTACCTGCCTCTGGCCTAGCACTCAAGTGTGAGGTCATTTATTGCACTGTTCTGACTAGTTTGCTTGTTTATTTCTGCTACCTTTGAAAAAACAAACAAAAAAAAATCTTGCTTTTTTCCAACTTTCTGAAATCTAAAAAGTTCAGTTACAGAGTTGCTGTTCTGAACTGTTTGTAAGTTTGTTGGAGGCCAGTGCTTGCTTGGGCTAAAGGGAAGTCTCTGTGTTCATCAGTGGCAGTGATAAACACTGAACAGCCTGCCTGTCCCTGTAGGAGTGGTTACTGCCTAGAAGCTGTAGTTTTATTGGCCATTTTGGGCCAATTCCAAACTCCTTGATCTCTCTCTCTTAAAACCCTGCTGCCTCGTGGTTTTATTTTATTTATTATTTTATTTTACATTTGTTGACCGGGCTAGTCTAGCTGGATATATGTCCATTTTCAGTACAGGCCTGGGGAGAAAAGCTCCAGTAAGAATTACACGGTTTATAAAGAAGTTACAATAGAAATTTTAACAGATATTATTCTGACAGGATTTTTTTTTTTTATCCATAAGATGTGCAAATTGCAAAGCTAATACAATGTTAAGACAAGAATATATATTTATAGACTAATACATAGTAATTACAAAAAATATATACATAGAAGAATTATAAATTGGTAGAGTGTATCGAAGTGTTAAGGGGAAGGTATAAGAAATATAGGGAGAGTAGGTGAGTAAAGAAAAGAAAAAGATTAGTCTGGGTTAGTACAAGAGCATAACCAGTGTTTATTGAGGTATAGTTTTAGATTCCTTTTAAATAGTGGAAGAGAAGTCAGAGATGAGATACTAGAGGGTAGTTTGTTCTATATTTTACCAACAGCATTGGAAAACAGGCAGACACCTGCTGAATTATTGGGTTTAGTAGTACAGAGTAGGAGTTTGTTTGAAGAGCGTAGGTGTTTCAGGTTATTATAAGGTGTAATGAGGCTAGAGAGTATTGGGGATTTGCAGGGTTGGTAGAGTGTCTTGTGGGCTATTGTGAGCTGTTGAAGTACAAGGTGGTTAGGAAGTTCAAGCCAGCCTAGTTGGTTTAGGTTCAAGCAGTGATGGGTTCTGAAAGGGTAACCTGTAGCAAATCTAGCAATATTATTATAGGATGTTGTTAGTTTATTAAGGTTGTTTTTAGAGAGATTGGTGAATATGGGTGAGGCATAGAGAAGAGTTGAGATTAGGTGTGTTCTGGCTATTGTGGTCCATGCTGCTGGTGTAAGGAAGGGTTTGATTCTATATAGGGATCCAATTTTTTTGTTAACTGATTTTAGTGTAGTGTTGATATGAGAATCAAAGTTGAGATTGTTGTCTATTGTTATTCCTAATAGTTTAGTGGTAGGGTCAGGAGAAATTAGAGTATTGTTATTGGAAGTGAGAGTGAAGTGTATAGGGGTGGACTTTTGGGTTGGTAAGAAGAGTAGCAGTTTAGTTTTCTTGGGGTTAAGGAGCAGGCAGCGGTGAGAGAACCATTGTTCTACAATGGTAAATGCTTTCTGGGTAATAGTTTGGAGTTCAGTTAGAGAGGTGGCTGTACAAATTATGGTAGAGTCATCTGCATATTGAATGCAGCTAGCAGTTGGGATGGCTGATTGCAGGTCATTAATAAAGATGGAAAACAGAAGTGGGCCTAAGATAGAGCCTTGTGGCACTCCTATGGAGATAGAAAGGTGATCTGACAGTGAATTTTTCCTGAGAACTGCCTGTTGCCTGTTTTCTAAGTAAGATGTGAACCAAGTTAAGGAAGGAGGGTCAAGCGAGAGAGAATTGAGTATGTGCAGAAGAAGTTGGTGATTAACCATATCGAAAGCTTTAGACAGGTCAATGAAGATTGCAAATGATAGATTATTTTTGTTGCGGTTATAGTTGATGGTGTTTGTGAAGGAGAGCAATGCAGTGGTGGCACTGTGGGAAGGTCTGAATCCATGTTGACAATTAGCTAGTAGGTTGTTTTGGAGAAGGTGGTTTAGTAGTTGTTTATGTATGCATTTTTACAATATCTTTGCAATAGGGGATAGTAGTGCTATAGGGCGGTAGTTAGAAAAGTCGTTGGAGTTCCCCCCTTTGTGTAGTGGGATGATATGGGATATTTTCCAGATATCAGGAATCGTTCCCTCTTGTATAGATCTGTTTATCAGGATAGAGATGAGATAGGCGATAGCTTTAGCTCCTATTTGGAGGAACTCAGCAGGGAGTTTGTCTGCAGAGGGGGTGGTAGGTTTTAGTTTATGAAGAAGGGAGGAGATAAAGGAAGTAGGAACTGGTTGTAAATGAAATGAAGGGGGTGGAATAGCAGAGGATGTAAGCAGCTTTAACGTATCGGGAGATAGGTGAGTAGCAAGAGTTTGAATAGTATTTGTGAAGAATGAATTAAAGGCATTAGCTGTTTGTGTGGGATTATCAGGGTTACAGCCTTGGGGGTTGGGTGTGACAGATTGGCCTGGGGATAGAAGATTGTTAATACTAGTCCAGAATTTTTTAGGTTGCTTGTTAGAGGTTTGTTGAAATAGAAGATAATAGTTCTTTTTATCTGTGATGATGTCTTTTTTTGTACTGTTTCTAAGTTCTCTGAAGGTTTGTCGTTCAGTTAGATTCTTAGTAGTGCGCCATTTTGCCCAGGATTTATTTCTGAGGATTATTTTATGCCTAGTGTTGTTGGTGAGCCAGCGGGCTGGTTTGGCTTTGGTTCTAATATTACGAGTAGGTGCATGATGGTCTAAGATGGATAAGAATGTGGCATTGAAGTACTCTACTGCTTCATTAAGAGTAAGAAATTTTAGTGGGGACCAATTACATTGTTTTAGTTCTGTTAGGAAAAGTTCTGAGTTAAATTGCTTTTTTGAATGTAATGTTCTGATACTGTTTGGTAAAGTTAGGTAAGTTTTATGCCTAATGACATACGTTAGTGAGTGGTCGCTTATATCATCTGGAAGGGTACCCAATTTATAGGTTTGTTGGGGACTATTAGTAAGTATCCAGTCTAAGGTAGTTTTGTGGTTATTGATTTTACTAGTTCTGGTAGGGCTGTTAATAAGTTGTGAGACGCCATATAGGTTTATATGGGAGGTGGGGTTTGTACTATTACATGAATTCCAGTCGATGTTTAGGTCACCTAGGATAATTGTTTCTTGTGGGAGATTTGTGGAGAGCCAGCTAAGGATATTTTCAAGAGTGGTAATGTTATTTCCTGGGGGAAGATATAAACAAATGATATTTATAGCTTTACTTTTGTTAACTTGGAGTTTTAAGCTAGTAATTTCGACTTTATTATCTAGGCGTAGGTCAGGATATATAGAGCTGATTTGTAGGTTAGATTTATATAGGATAGCAACACCTCCTCCTTTTTTCACTGAGCGGTCTTGTCTCATGATATTATACCCAGGTGGGGTGATTTCATTGTCTTTAATGGTAGGTTTTAGCCATGTTTCAGATAAGCAGAGGATGTCAAATTGGTGGATATCTAGGAGGGCATGAACTTGAGCAATTTTGTTACAAATACTACATATATTGAGGTGAGCTATAGAGAGTGAGTTGGTAGGTTTGGTATGTGATAGGGTACTAGTTTTATCTTGGTTGTTGTTTACTGTGGTATGGGTATGGTGTGGGCTAGGGTTGGGATGAATGTCCCCGTCCAATAGTGCATGGAGGAGTATTAAATGTTTACGCTGGAGAGGCTTAGCTAAGTAGTCAAGTAATTTTCTAGTTTTGGGGTTGTTAAACTTGATGTGTACTAGTCTATGGTATTTAGCTAGTAGGTAGTTGGCTTTGTAAATTAGATTTAGGGATGTTGTGGAGAAAGGTAATATAGGTGTAGAGGTGTGTAAGGAGGGAAATATAGGGGAGTAGTAGATAGGTTGTTCATATGAAGTTAAGAGATAGGTAGTGACTAGAGGAGGTAGAAGTGTGGTCCAGATCAATAATTGGAGTTGTGAAGGGGTTAATAGTGTATGCATATTTAAAGGTAAGGGTGAAGAGAGAGGAATTGCGGGATTATATTCTAGAATAAATGAGAAGTAGTAGTCTGACTGTATGAGGTAGAGGAGGAGTTAAGTTAGGTAATGAGTGGGTGTGGTTTGATAAGCAAGGGGAAAAAAGTGTTAATGATCAGGTTTGTTTGACTGGTTTAGTTGTGGTGGGGGTGTGTCTACTAGAGGGTTAAATGTAGGAGTAATGGAGGTGGGTAGGAATTGGGGGTAGGGTAAGGAGCGGAGTGAGCCCGCAGGGCGAATGGAGCGGGTAGAGCCAAGAGAGGAGAGTGTGGAGGAAGACAATCAGTGAAGTGAGAGAAATCCAGAAGGTGAGTCTAAACGTGGGAGACTGTAGAAGAAAGTTCAGAGGCCAGTGGGAAGAAAGTCAGGATAATTAGAGGAAAAGAAACAGAATAAGGATACCTTAGGACTGAATGAAAGTAGGTAAATAAGTGAGTGCGAGGAAACTGGGAGTGAGTGAAGGAGGTAAGGATACAGAAATAGGGAAGGGAGTGCAATACAGAAAGCTAAGATTAAGACGCCATCTAGTGGGCAGTCACGTAATAGCAATGGAAAGGTCCCTTACTAGTTATGTCAGGCAATGGGGGACGTGAGGAAGAACCAGAGTATGCAGGATGGAGGATAGGGAGAGGTATGGATTATTTAAAAGAAAGAAAAGAAGTGAAAGCCTGGGGGGGGGGGGGGTTGGCTGCTGGCTATCCTACCTGAGAAGCTTGCCTATCCTAGGCGAGTCAAAACAAACAAATAGTTGGAATTTGTATCTGTCAGTATCAATACATAATTTCACTGTCTTTACAAAGGAAAGAGTCTCTCTGGGAGGTGTTTAAGTTAATTCTTTAGTTTGCACTACTGTTCAGAGTCATCCGACTGTGTAAATGCAGGTGTTTGGCACGGAGACAGACTGGAACACAGAGCTGGTAATATATATATAGAGAGAAAAAGGTAGTAAGGCAGACAATCCAAAATTAGACAGCAGGTAAAAAGTTTGCACAAACACAGTTGCATGTGTAACCTCAGAACATACAACACATTTTAGTTTTATCAAACTTCTATGACTGCAAATAGAGCTAGTAGTTACTAAGAATTCAGAGCAATACTTAGCAAATACAGTAAACCTAGTGAGGCAAATAAGCTATAGTAACATTGAAATAAAATACTTTGTTAACAAACAATAATACTTAATTGTATCAGCAAATATTATAAGTCTCAGAATCAGCTTCTAATACGCAGCATGATAGGATTGATACACAATTAATACAGTTTCAAAGCCACCTAATAATACTATAAAATGTAATATTATTAGTTTCAAAAGCCTCATTCTAATGCACAGTATGATATGTTGTTACAAAGCAGCACTTAAAGGGGGTGTAATAATGTTGTAGAGGTTGACAGTAAGAGAGCCACTAGATGGAGTCCCCCATGCGCACCGTTTACATGGCGCAGTAGATTGTTTCAGTACCCAGTGTTGGTAAGACTAGGTAGGTGGAGTGATGTATGCCGTGGACCTTTACTACTATACTGTTGAGCGATGTTACTATAACTTGGCATCTAGCACTCACAGGAAAAAAGGCTATAATCAAATGAGCAAAGTGAATGAAGTGGGGAGATGTTATCAATAACGGATGGGCATAACAGATAAGAGGTAGTAAAATATGAAGACTCCACGAGTGAAACAAAGCGTTACACTCGCAAGACACAAGGGCCATTTAAAACAGCTAGGCAATCACTACGTTTCTACCGCTCACAGGAAAAAGGCAATATTCAGCTGAACAATGAGAATAAAGTAGGGAGATATGCTGTTATATGGGAAGGATGGTCATAAATGAATAAGAGGTGGTAAAATATTTAAAGCTTTTCGAGTAAAATGGAGCGGTACACTTCCAAGACACAGAGGCCACTTGAAACGGCTAGTCAAGCTTTAGATAACTATAAATGCTTAGATATAGGGAATTTACGGCGTACTAATATGGGTAGCAAAACCCTTTCCCAAGTGAGTGCGATGAGAGTGTATGGCAGGAGACAAGGGTTGCTTTGGCTCAGAAGCTTTAATTTCAGCTCTACACGGAATAATTGTACTATTTATCTCCGTGTGACTATGTACAAGATACATAAAATTATATTCTCAAAAATAGCTGAACACTGAGTCAGTAATTAACAAATATGCAAAGCTTCAGTTATAAACCAAAAGTAAAATAGGGGATTCTGGTAGGAACTGACCCATAATAGAGGTGCTTGGCTAGCTACACGTGGTCAACGCTATTGTGGTACGGAGTTTACAGCGAGGGCTTAGTCTGCAAGTTGGTGTTGGCACAAGACGCCATTTTACAAGGGTAATAGCATATATACAATCATCTGAGTAGGCAAGCCTACCTATATAGCCTTCACAAGCACAACGCTCTATAAGTATCAGCATCTGCAGTGACAACAATGCCCACGAACTGATGTAAAGCAGCAAAGAATAAAACAGTATGAAAGCATAGGTTATATTAAAAAATGTGCATTTCAGACAGTGAACACAACACTCTGTTAGTGCTAACGTAAAAGCTAGCTGTAACCACGAACAGGTATAATACAGTTCAAACAGTATAAAAGTGTAATGTGGCAACAAAGAACATTCATTTAAAGCAAATGAAACTACTTATCTTACTGTTAAAGCACTGGAGCACTATAACACAGTTCAAACAGTATAAAAGTGTAATGTGGCGTCTTTCCAGGCTTGATAGTTGTTGCTGAAGCACCTACCAAGGAGAGAAAACGCTGAGAGAAGAAAGGAGCCACTTTTGAGATTTTAAGTATTTTCTTCAGATTTATTGTTTGAAAATATTGCATTGCCGCCTACTTTTCAGCATTTTCTGGATAGCCAAAGTTGATATCTTTATTAGAAACAGTATTTAGAACACATCTAGAGCCTGTTTACTGCATTTTCTGTGTTGCACTTAATTTAAAATCGTTTTTTTCTTAAAATTGCATTTTACCTGCCTCTGGCCTAGCACTCAAGTGTGGGGTCATTTATTGCACTGTTCTGACTAGTTTACTGTTTGTTTATCTCTGCTACCTTTAAAAAAACAAACAAAAAAAAAAAAAAATCTTGCTTTTTTCCAACTTTCTGAAATCTAAAAAGTTCAGTTACAGAGTTGCTGTTCTGGACTGTTTGTAAGTTTCTTGGAGGCCAGTGCTTGCTTGGGCTAAAGGGAAGTCTCTGTGTTCATCAGTGGCAGTGGTTAACACTGAGCAGCCTGCCTGTCCCTGTAGGAGTGGTTACTGCCTAGAAACTGTAGTTTTATTGGCCATTTTGTGTCAATTCCAAACTCCTTGATCTCTCTCTCTTAAAACCCTAAAACTCTCTTTTTGCGCGGTTTTGCGCACTGAGCAGCATCGGGCAGTGCTGCCTAAACATGTTTAAACTATTCCCGGCTCCACAAAGTCTGCTCTTCATTTTTTCCCTTAGAACTGTTCAAACTCTCAAAGTAAGCACTCTATTCTCTTTCTAAAGCCCTGCACTTACTCAGCTCTTATAAGGAAACACTAACTAACTAAAGCACTACACCCTCCTAGACTTCTCATAAGTACTAGGCTCCCGATTGGTCCTTTCTGATCAGTGAAAAATCAGTTCCCTTTACTAATCTGATCAGTGAAAAATCAGTTCCCTATACTAATCTGGTATGTCCAAGGGTTAGTTTCAGGGTTACTCTCCAGTCCAGCTGGTGAATCTGGGAATCCTGAGGCAATGTTACAATTGCCTTATGTACACAGACAACCCTCTCCTCCTTCCAACAAACTCTAATACATGTGAGAGATGCAGTTACACAGCCAAACTGGAGGCAGAGCTCTCTCAACCCAAGACTGGCACAGTCAGGAGGAAAATGTAACCATCCGCACCACAAATCCAGTCTCACATAGACCTATTGCATCTGCAAACCTAACACATAAACACACAAAAACATACTCGGAGGCTCTAAATAAAAATCTGCCTAAGCAGCAAAGACCTCCAAAGCAGACATCCAAGCAACAGCCACCCCTCAAAAATACCCACGAATCACATATTTCACAAAGTCAGTGTGCCTCACAGTCACAGCCCTTAAGGCTAAACAACACACCAAATACACTTGTTATAGGGGACTCTATTGTCCGGCACACTGACTTCCCGCTCACCAGACTGAACAAGGAGAAGGTCACTGTAAGCTGCCTGTCGGGTGCCAGGATCTGCCACATAATGCAAGCAGTCAGGTCACTCCAAAGCAAGTACAAATATGACTCCATCATTGTCCATGCTGGTGTGAATGACCTGAGATGTACCTCCCTGGTCTACATGAAAAGAGACATAGAGGAGCTCTCTGATCATGTAGCCCAGGCTGGTATGACCCTGACCTTGAGTAGCATCTTGCCCTCACCCAGAATGATGCCACAGTATAAAGACAAAATTATCAGTTTCAACAATTGGCTAAAGTATTGGTGTCATTCAAAGGGGATCTAGTGTCTGTCAGCCTGGGATGACATGCTCGGCAAGCCACGTTGCTTCGCTAGGGACGGCTTGCACCTGTCACCCTTAGGCTTAGGCTCTTGCCACCCCCATAGTGCCATTTTTAGGCAAGGCTCAAAGGACAAACCCACCTCCATAGACAACCCAAGGATAAAAAAACTAAAGGTAATGCTACTCAATGCCATAAGTCTAAACCTCAAGATGCACGCACTCAAGACTCTCCTCAGTATGGAGAAAATCGATGTCTGTGCAGTAACAGAAACCTGGTTCAAGGCTCCTGAGAGCACCCCAGCACTACCAGGTTATAATTCATACCATGCTTTTCAGCCCCAAAACTTGGACCGAAGCACAAAAGGAGGGGGAGTATCTATATTCATCAAAGATACCTACACCTCCAGGTTAGTGGCACTGCACGAAGCATCGGAGACCATCCATGTGCAACTAACAGAGGGCAAAACGGCCTTTCAGTTTGTTGCCTGATACAGATCATCCTCCCTTTTACAGGAACCCCACTTGGCATTCCTGACAACACTGGAGAATAAGAAGGTCTCTCCAAACACCATGATAGTGGGTGACTTCAACTACCCAAACATTGACTGGGAAAACTACTCAAGCCCAAACACCCTCGCCCAACGGTTCCTTTAATTTGTAAACTCTAACGCTATGGAACAACTGGTCACTACTCCCACAAGAGGGGACAACATATTGGACCTGGTCATCATCAACATGGAGACTCTATGTTCCACACCAGAGGTAAACCCCTCATTGGTAAGATCAGACCATAAACCAATTTCCATGGACATCCATATCCTGTCCCCACCCCCAGCCAAGGAAGTCACTGTAAAAAATTTCTCAAAGGCTAACTTCACACTTCTCAAAACTGAGGTGGAATCCGTCAAAGCCCCCGGGCCAGAGGATAATACTGCCCAATCTGCAGAATCCTTTACAATTGCATTCTATGAGCACCTGCAGGAATACATGGATCGTGCTATCCCAAATAAAACCAAGACTCACTCCTCCAAAAACAGGAGACCTGTCTGGTGGACCCCAGCCATAAATAAGCTATACAACAGAAGGAGGAAGCTACTACATGACAGAGCAATATCCCAAAAAGGGAAGGCATCTCTGATCAGTATTAGCAAGAAAGAAAAATTGCCCTAGACACTAAAGATGATCACAAGGCCTTCTTTAGTTATGTCAGGAATATGGGTGGAAATTCCCAGACATGCTCTGAATTGATGCATAATGGTACAAAATATACTGAACCTATAGATATAGCCAACATCTTGGCAGACAAGTTCAGTGCTAACTTCTCCAACCCTTCCCCCCCAAAGGAGCAAATGCCTATCCCAACTGAATGTAACCTCCCTGACATCACAGATGCACAGGTGAAAGCTGCCCTCTCCAAAGCAAAAAACACAGCATCTATGGGACTGGATGGTGCCCCAGGCTGCGTCTTACACGAGCTCCAAGAAGAACTGAACCCTCACATTAAGTCACTGTTCAAACTTAGCCTTACTACAGGATATGTACCCAAAGAATGGTGCACAGCTACAGTGGTCCCACTCCACAAAGGTGGCACCACAATGGACCCCGGGAACTATCGCCCCATAAGCCTGACTAGTCATATCTGTAAAGCTATGGAGCGTATTATCATGGAACTCATAAACAAAGACACTGGGAACCTCCAGACACTGGACCCTACCCAATTCGGCTTTGTTAAGGGCAGATCCTGCCTCTTTAACCTAGTTGATTTCTTTGAAACAGTTACCAAAGCCATAGATGAGGGCAAGGTAGTCCACACATCCTACCTGGACCTCGCAAAAGCTTTCGACACAATATCCCACTCGGGCATCATAAATAAGTTTACCAGCTTAAATATCAACCCCTATGTCACAAGATGGGTTGCAAACTGGCTCAGGGATAGAACCCACATGGTCAGAATTGCAGGTGCCATGTCCAAATCCAAACCAGTTACAAGTGATGTCCCACAAGGCTCAGTTCTGGGACCTCTCTTATTTGGTATATACTTCTCTGAGGTACAGGCTAACACGGGGGGACTATGGCTGACTGCAAACTGGGAGCCATAATCGACTCTCCAGCTGACACAAGCATCCTCCAAAAGGGTCTCATGGAGATGGATGCTTGGTGCCAGAGCCACGGCCTCAAGCTAAATGCTAAAAAGTGCATAGTCATCCCCTTTGGGAAAAACAAAGTGCTTACAAATTATCACATAGGTGGTAATCCATTAAGCACGGAAGAAGTAATTAGGGATTTGGGGACCCACGTAGATAGTAATCTCTCCTTTGATAATCACGTTGCCAAAGTGGTTAGAAAGACCTTCTATATAGCCCACCTTATCACGAAAGGGTTCGCATCTAGATCAAGAGAGGTCATTGTGCCCCTCTACTCATCACTCATCAGGCCCATAATTTAATACAATGCCCCTTTTGGGATGTACCTTACCCAACACCTGCAGCAACTGGAGAGACCCCAAAAGTACCTTACCAAGAGGATCATGGGCCACAAACAGATGTCTTATGCAGCTCGACTAAAGAAACTCTAGCTCTACTCAGTTGCTTACCGCCTACTCAGAGGTGATCTATGCCTGATGTACAAAGCCATGTCTAACCCAGAATTAATGAACATGCTGCACCTCAAAAAATCCAAATCCCTTACAGCTACACGATCCAGGAACTTAAACCTCAGCACAAAAATAAATAGGACATGCTGGAGGGACAGATTAATTTCCCAGAGGCTCCCCTCACTCTGGAATAGAATCCCAATTCATGTTAGACATAGACCCTCGCTGACCCTCTTCAAGCGAAATCTGGACGCGTGGATGGGAAATCGCAAATTCACCCCTGGGATCTCTACTGTGTCCCTGCTGGACAGAGGCACAGTAAACTAATCTTAAAGGGCTAACTTCTGTGACCTACTATAAAGAGGCACAGTAGGCTAATCTAATAGGGAGGCGAAAGCCAAATACACTCTGGCTAGGCTTATAAATGCCCTAGGGCAGATAGCCTAGTATCTACCTATGAACCTATAAGCTGTAGAAGGCTTGTGATGGTCTGTAAGGTCATGTCCGAAACTTAAAAATGCGTGCTGAACTGGTGGTCAGTGGTGCCACCGTCACTGAGCAGAGCAACATAGCAAATCTGCAGACTGACACAATTCATCTCAAACATCAACCCACCCCCACTCACTCCTACCCACCCCCATAAAAAAACAGGCTCTCCCCCAACTATTAACAGGGAGCAGGCCCTGGCAGCACTCACTAAGACCAAAAACACAGCCTCAGCAGGTCCTGACAATATCGCAGGATGCCTCATAAATGGCTTGAAACATGACTTACCAGGACCACTTGAGTCAGTTTTTTACTGTAGACTCAGAACAGGCTTTGTACCATGAAAATGGAGAAGTGCAACAGTTACCCCACTTCACAAGTGTGGATCATCATCCGCACAAGGACACCACAGACCTATTAGTCTGAGTAGTCTAATATACAAAGCCATGGAAAGGATCAGCAAAGACACAGGCAACCTTCAGACACTGGACCCAACCCAGTTTGGCTTTGTCAAGGGAAGGTCATGCCTAAAGAAGAGGTTGCACTCCTTACAAGTAAATCTTCACCCTTGAGAATATAGATATCTGCGTGGTTTCCGAAACATGGTTTCAGAACAGCAGGACTGCTCCACAGCCCAGGGCTTCAGTGCCTACAACACTTTCAGACCCAATGGAAAAAGTGGTGGTGTTATTGGAGTGGGTGGGTCTGTATTCCTTTAAAAGCATCTAATTTCTAGAGTCTCAGTCCAGGACAAAGGCATTGAACTTCACCATATTCTCTTCACAGTAAATAGCTCTCTGTACCATATCTAAGTCTGTTACAGTACCCCTTTGATGTCACCTGTTGCCCATGATGCATATCTAAGCAAACTGATAACCCTCAGTATTGGGCCCAATAGTATTCTATTCTATTTCCATTAACTGGAAAAAACAGACCATCTCCAATAAATATGCACAAATATACCTGGACTTCAGAAATGCTATCTCCCAATGCCAACTGGTACAATTCCCAGTTCAGAAATATTGGACACGATTCTCACCATTACTTTCATCATATGCGTAACATATACAGTTACCATGTCTCTGGTTAGATATGGTCACCCTTTCATAATACTCACTTGTGAGGATAAAACCTGTCTTACCAAACCCCTCTGTCTTCAGAGACTACTCTAAGGCAAACCAGTTATTCAGCTGATAACTTCATAAAATGTACGTGTCTTTCTACCCAATGACTCTATCTCACATACTGCTGCATTTGTGGATAATTTGTGTGCTCTAGACATCTGTCCCAATATGACATAAATACAATGCCAAACGGAGGAATAAACGCTTATGGTGGAATCCTAGAATAAATGAACTACACAATAAGAGGAAGAAAGTCATAAAAGTAAACGTAATGCCTCATCATTTAAAGATGATCAACAAAGAACTCAGAAACAAAATTCAATCCTGCAAAAGTAATTATGGATTGAGAATCGCTGTCTCTGTTAAAGACAACCAAAAAGCTATGTCCAAACCCTTAGAGGGGATGCACAGCACTGTTCAGAGATAATATAAATCAAAGCACTTACTCGTCCACTTAGGACAGATCCAACACCAACATACTATTGGACAAATTTAGATTTAACCTTACTCTCCTATCTTCCTCTAACTCTCCCCATCTTAATAGTACACCTATACCAACCCCTTTATTCACCTCCAAGCAGGTCCTAAATGCTGTCTCCAAGGCCAAAAACACTTGCTCCGGAGGTCCTGATAAAGTGCCAGGCTGCCCACCTGTCAGCACCAGACACTCCATGGGATTCATAAAAGTCCTAACATGAGCCAGCTCTTGCTAGAAAGCCCCTTCCAGTGCAACATGCCCATTTACAATCCAGGAACGTGCTAAATATGATGACGTCACACCTCATTATCAGCTAATTTGCATGTTTGTTGTATAGTGTGTACTACAGTGATATAAAGATCATGGCTGATCTATGCATTGTTCTAGTACCCTGGTGCACACAAGGCACACACACACACACACACACACACACACACACACACACACACACACACACACAAAGACACATACATACATGCACACACACACAAACACACACACACACACAAACACGCATACACACACTCATGCGCAAAGACAAATACACACAAAGACACATACAAATGTACACACACACACAAACACACACGCGAGCACAAAGACAAATACACACAAAGACACACACACACACACAAAGATGCACACACACACACACACACACACAGACAAATACACACAAAGACACATACAAACATACACGTGAGTGCGCGCACATGCACACCCACATACAAACACACATACATACACACACCCACACGCTCGCGCGCAAAGACAAATACACACAAAGACACACACACATACACACACACACACACGCACACATGCACACACACACACACACACATGCGCACACACACACACACACACATGCACACACACACGCACACACCCACACAAAGACATATACCTACACACACGCATACACACATGCATGCACAAAGACAAATACACACAAAGACACACACAAGCATGCACAAAGACATACAAATGTACACACGCACACACACACACAGAAACACACACACATATACACACGCACACACAGAAGCATACGCACACACATGCAAAGACAAATACAAAGACACACATGCACACACACACACACACACACACACACACACACACACACACACACACACACACACACACACACAAAGACACACACACTCTACAGTCCCTGTACCCAACTCCCATGGTTAGCCCCACCCCTATAATACTTTAATGGTATTACAGAACATATATCTAAGGCCCTGTTGGTATAGTGTATCCCCCCACCTTCTGATCCCTGTTAGGATTTTGGTGCTATTATGACATTTTAAAGAGTCAGCCCTGGTGGTCTAGTGGTGCCTCTGACTCTCTGATCCCCTTACTAACACCAGTGCCATTACAGCACATTAGGGTGTAATCCCTGGTGTCTGGAGGTTTACCTCCCTATCCCAGCCATGCTGTATGTGACTTAGGGAACTGTAATGAGTATTCCTTGGTGTCTAGTATATCCCCCACCCCTAAATCTCTGTACTTCCTTTGGTGTCATTATGGCACTTAAAGCACTCCCTGGTGTATGGTGATTCCCCACACCCCAAATCCCCACAGTAACAATAGTGCCCATACAGCACTTTAGAGATACAGTCCTTGTGTCTAAGTATCCCCCACTACTGCTCTCATTTCAAAGTAGCTCCCATTATGGCTCATGAAAATTAAGTCAAGGTGTCAAGTGGATCCTTCCACCCAAGTTAATTTTCAGTACCACGAGGCAGTGGGGACGGCTATGCTGATCTACATGAGAGTGCTTTTTTGAATTGCCCAGCCTGTAGATGCCTTCCTGGTGGCAGTTCTGTGTGCGGAGACAGCACATGGCTTATTTGCCTATGCCTCTTCCACAGAATGCCTCCGGGCATCTTCATTATGCAGAACCATGCAGCACCACTTAAGGGTGTTTGCTCAATCCCCAAAACTTACCGAGATGTGTACATAGTGGTGCATACTTTGCTGTGTTTTTTTTACTGTCTGGTAGATTCACTTATAAGTCTTTTTAACCTCAGACTCTCCACTGCATTCATGCCAGGGAATGGGAAACTGCAGTATCTATCTCACTGCACAAAGGAGAACCACTACTGATCCAGGAAACTACAGACCTATAAGCTTCACCATTCTTATCTGCAAAGCAGTGGACACATCATGATGGAGCTTATTAACAAGGACATAGGCAGTTTATGGGTCCTGCACTCACATCAGTTTTGGTTTATTAAGGGCAGATCCTGCATCATGAATCTGCAGGATTTTTTTGAACATATCAGGGACGCATTAGATTCAGGCAAATTCGTTCACACTGCCTACTTAGACATGGCCAAGGCCTTTAATACCATCCCACATTCTAGCATTATCAATATGCTAATCAAATGGAATGTAAATCACCTATTCATCTTTGGAAAAAGCAAGCAACAGTAGTGTGTCAACCAGGGATCAGTCCTTGGATATCTGTTTGGTATTTACTTCTATGATGTCTACGCTGACATCAAGGGTCTGTAGTTGACCAAGTTGTAGATGACTGCAAACTTACTGCTGCCATTAACACCCCATCTGACTTCCAAATTCTTCAGGAGGGACTAATGCACTAATAAGTGCTGCCTGCAACACTACCTAAGCTCAAATGCCAAGAAATACAGCACTGTGATCTTAGGAAAAATGGAGCATGTGTGCATATACCATGTAGGGGATACCCCTATGAAAGTTGACTGAGCATCTAAGAATCTGCGCACTATCATTGAAAATGAACCATCTTTTGATCACCATGTATCACTACCTCATCCAGAGTTTTAAGGTTTTCTGTATTTACTCCACTGGTGGATAGAGGGATAAAGTCCTGATTGTGGCCCAGTAACCTGAGGTTGATTAAGGGATAGGACACTTAATGGCGTAGATAAGAACGGTGGGGGCCTATACTGGAAGGCAGGGAACAGTCCTTCGTTAAAGCTCTGTCAGAAGCCATAGCACTGATGGAACCATTAAGCTGGTTGGGGGGATGGGGTGGGTAAGCCTGGGTAGAGCAAGCACTCAAAGCAGTTTTCGTTACCTACCTATATGTGTCCATATGCTGGTGGATCAAGTCAATTCCAGAGAAAACCCCTAGAGTCTTCCAAGATGATGGCACCTCTTCTGGTTACCTGACCTTTACCTCCAGGGTTGAGAGAAAAACAATCTCGTAAAGGTAGCCTTTGGCCTGGAGGAAAAGGTGGGTTATCTGAGCAGTGGGACATAACCAGGCTGATAGTCAGGAGGGCTACTCACCAAAAAAAAAATATATATATATATTTCTACATTTCATGAGCTACCTGCTCCAATGTGGCTCATATACTTCATCACCAGAGCTGTCTTACTCATTTTCATGCTGTTTTTTCTAACAAAGATTCATCTTCTGTCTGCTAACATTCATCTTATGATGGAAAGAAACAAAGGCTACTAACATTGTGCAGCATGGAAAAATGGAAACGTCACTGATACAAATCAGGAAATTTCATGCAGACTTACAGAGTATGTCACTGGGCAGAGAAATAGCAAAGAGATGACACAGAGAGAAACAGCTGTCTTGCTTTATTCATATACAGTGACACACTCTTGAAGTGAGGAAAGGTTATCATTTAGTATGTACTTATTATTGACCAATAACAAGTTATTTATGTATTTAAAATTTGTTTACTGGGAAAATCTGACTTGGAACAAGATAATTTTCAGACATATGTCTTTGTAATGATGGCAGCATTTGGTGGACATTTGATAGCACCTTAAGTATGCCCGACGTTTTATTAGTTCTTACATTTGTTCAGTGTGACTATTGCATTTAATCACTTTCTACAGATTTTGTTAGGTAGCAGTTATTTTTGCCTGATGACACTGAGAACTAAGAATATGAGCTGTTAATTAGATGGTTCTTGTGGTCCAGGGTTTGAATCCCTTAGCCTCCATAAATTGTGAATTTAAGCAAGTCACTTCAACAGACAAGCTTGAGTCAGAAAAAGGCTCATGAGGATCAGTGTTCTACCCTGGTTTACAGATTCAAATAAAGTTGTTGTGTCTTTCGGCTTTTCCCGGTTAGGGGTCGCCACAGCGGAACTCCGGTCCGCTAATGATTGGTAGTTGATTTTTACGTGCCGAGTTACCAGTCCTGATGCACAACCTTCAACGAAGGTACGCCCATTCACGCATGTCTCCACACAGAAGACGCTCTAGCTGAGAATCGAACCGGACAGTGTCATACTGTGAGGTGACAACGCTACCGCAGCACCACCACCACAGTATAGATTAAAATAAAGTAAAAATAAATAAAAAATGTTAAGTCTCCATCTGGTTTTGACTATATTTGACAGATATAGACTGATGCATGATTATTGTAGTCTTTGCTTTACTTGTTGACTGCAGTCTGGGTGAGGACCCAACTCAATGAACAGAATTCAGTAAAGTGAAGTTCTGTATCACTGTTCTCCATAACTAGTGACTGATGGTGTTGTTTCTAAGGGAGCCCAGCAGTAATTCTGTCTTTCTTTTAGGAGATTTCTGCTTGCTTCATGCTTGTGAGACAATCAAGATGGCATATAGAAGTTTGAGTGTGTAGGAGTTTGTCCCACCACATCGCAATACAGGAAGACTTATTCCTCCACAAAAATGCTTACATTTAATTTTTTCATCAGTTTGATTTCCCAGCAAGTTATGCTGAGCAAGTTGGTTCCTCACTACAGTGTAATTCAGTGGGTCATTGCGGAGCAGTTCTCTGTACTGGTTTTGCACAGCTACATGCCTTATTCTGAAGAAGATGCATAAGCACACCACAATCAGGCAAGGAGCCTAACTGTTGGGAATAAGAAAACTATTATTTATTATTTAGCTACTTTACATTTGTTTACTGGGAAAGTCAGACGGGAAAAAAGCCCATTTTTAGTGGAATCCTAGGGAGAAAAGCTCCACTTAAATAAAACAAGCAATTCAACTAAAGTTCATACATATCAAAATACAACATGTAACAATATAAAAGTACAATACATAACAATGTGAAACAACAGGAAGAGATAATGTAATAGAGATTACATTTATTTAACTGTTAAAAGTTAGTTATTACCTAGGTCAGAACAGGAGTGTAACTATGTACTAAATAAGTAGGATTTGAGAAGTTTTTTGAAGTTTTTTATGCTGTCTGTGGACCTTATGTTTAGAGGCAAAGAATTGCAGATTTTTGCAATGCAATTTGAGTAAAGGGAATCCCTGGCAGCATTTTTGCTTTTGATTATATTTAATAATGATTTGTTACTCGAATGTAATAACTGTTTGTTTGAGTAGTGAGTTGGTATGTTTTGTAGAGATGAAATTTTTCAAGTTGGTAAAGTGTTTGATGGGCCATGGTAAGTTGATTGAGGACTAGCAGATTGGGTAATTCTAGCCAAGAAAGCTTCATAAGAGCCAGGCAATGATGGGATGTAAAAGTTGAATCAGTTGCAAACTTTGCGATTTTGTTATAACAGCGGTCAGGCTTACTTAGATCAGATTTCTTTAGGTTGACAAGAATGGGGGGGTAGATAATGGAGGGTAAGACGAGATGGGTTCTTGCAGTGATGGCCCTTGCATTATTGGTTAGGTATTTCTTATTACTCCTGTATAGGGATATATGTATGCTGAATTTCCTGTTGTGGTCTAAGATAACCCTGAGCATTGTGGTTTGGTGGACTGGAGTAAAGACAGTATTGTTATTTGAGGTGATTTTTGAATGGAAGAATGGGGTCAGTATCTCTTGTGGGATGAAACAGCATATGTTTAGTTTTATTGAGCTTGAATATAAGTTGTGAATTTGTTAGACAAGATTCAACTGCAGTGAAGGACTCCTGAGTTATGTTTTGAAGTTGTTGGAGTGATGGAGCAGAACATATTAGGGTAGAGTCATCTTTATATTGTACCAAGGTGGCATGTAGTATGGCAGTGCGGAGGTTGTTAGTAAACATAGCAAAAGGAAGAAGACCTAGGACAGACCCTTGCAGAATATTCCAAGTAACAGCTGGAAGAGAAGACAGATAATTTTGCCATTTGGTTGTTTGGTGTTCAGTTAGATAGACCTGGAACCATGCAAGTGTGGAACGTCTTAGTTTAAGTTCAGAAAGTGCATTTAAGAGTTTATGTGATACAGTATAAAAGCCTTTGAAAGATCAAAAAAGGTAGAAGAAACAAATTTGCATTTGTTCCAGTGATGTTAACAGTGTTAGTATAGGCCGTGAGGGATGTGATTAGGCCAGAATCCATGTTGAGTATTAGCTAGATGATTATTGGTTAATAGAATGTGAGAATTTATGCATTTTTCAAGGATTTTTGATAACGGAGATAGGAGAGTTGTAGGCTGGTAGAAAGTTCTGTCGAGTTACAACCTATGTGTAATGGTATGATATGTGTTGATAATCTGATATACTGTTGATAATCAATAGCTTGTTATTGTATTAAAGCCAACAACCTGTAATGTTGTTTACTATTGCTGCAACTTTGTATCTCTATTATCATGTACACAATGTGGAGCCTTTTTCCCCGGTCATCTGCTGAAAAAGACCTGCGTCCAGTCGGAATTTCCCGGTAAACAAATGTAAATAAAATAAATAAATAAATGTCATATTTTCTAGAGTTCCGGCACTGGAGCTGAGATGACATTAGCAGCAATTCTGAGGTACTCAGCAGGTAGTTTGTCTGTTGCTAGGGTCATGGGTTTGAGCTTTTTAGGATATTTGTTTATATTGCTTATTGGGACAGGCTGTAGGGAAAAGTAATGTTCATCCTGTGTTAATTATGATGGGGAGGAGGAATAGGTGTTGAGGAGTTGTTGTAGTGAAGGATAGCATGGATTCGGTAGAATATTTATTCAACTGAGTTCTAATGTTGTTGCTTGTTGTTGGAGTTGGTGTACTAACATGTCCTGGTTGTAGAATCTTTTTGATGGCAAACCGGAAACTTTTGTGGATTATTTTTATACTTTGCTTGTATGTCACTGTAGTGTTTTTTTTTTTTTTTGTCCTGTATAATTTGCCTTTTAGATTTATTTCTTGGTTCTAGATATTTTTGTTGATTTCTTACATTTTTATTATTCAGCCATTTTCCCAGGCCTTATCTTTATCTTTTAGTAATGCTTGTGTCTCTTTGGTAAGCCATGGGACATAGATTTTATTCTTATAGTTCTATGAGGGGCCAGTTTATTTAAGAGGTTAAGGAAGATAGTGTTAAAATATACTACTGCAGTGTCTAAGGCGAGAAATTTAAGTGGTGTCCAATTGAAGAGTTTGACTGTTGATATGAAATCTTGGGAGTTGAAATTTCTTATTTCAGATTTTATGATAAAGGGTACATTTTACTGGATTTATTTGGTGCCTGAGAATTAAGGTAGGCTGGTGGTCACGGAGACTATCTGGGAAACAGCCAGAGTGACTTGTTAGAGAGGGTCAGTTCGTTAAGATCTAGTCTAAGATGGACTCTGTTTTGGATGAACCTATGAATGTCAACAGTCCTTTTAAAAAAAAAAAAACTGTAGAAGTGTCTGCATTCAGTAAAGCTGAACATTTTCCCTTAAGTTACAATGTAAAGAACTTATGTTAGAATGTTAATTTAGTTAACTAGTAACTACATTACCTAACCATTTAATATTCTAAGTTACAAGTCATCGAAGTCTGCCTTATAAAATCCACAAGTTAGACAATGTTGTGTCTTTCGGCTTTTCCTGGTTAGGGGTCACCACAGCGGAACTCCGGTCTGCTAATGATTGGCAGTAGATTTTTACATGCCGAGTTGCCAGCCCTGACACACAACCTTCAATGAAGGTACGCCCATTCACGCATTTCTCGACACAGAAGATGCTCTAGGTGAGAATCAAACAGGACAACGTTTTACTGTGAGGCAACAACGCTACCGCAGCAACTTATATTCTGTTTTCTACTTCCTTCATCTGCTTGTGTTCTCCCATACAGCCCACACACAAGCACACCACTACCACATTCTGTGATGTTTATTTTCTATCTATATTTCAAAATAATTGACTTAAAAAAACTTGACAGAAGAATACTCAATTAAGCATTACCAGAACATTGCATAATTTATGTAAGCAGAGTGCTCACTTTGTTAATATTGCTTTAAAATGTTGGAAATTCTGGAAGTTACAGAGAAAATGGTTAACAAGAAAATAACAGCCGTTTAGCACAGATGGCTGAGACATTTGCCAATTAGTTTCATCCAGCAGTCTTCGTGTGATTATGCCAGCTGAAAATGTATGGCTCTGAGAGAGTTGGGGGATTGCATACATAAAGATTAAGGTGTTTACTTACAAACACAAGATACGGGGTTTGATTTTCATGTTTTAAAAGGTACTTATGATCTTAGACAGTACCTTTGTATGGCCTCTTAAAAGAGGCACTTCTGCATACCTGGTTTGTTCACTTAAATGAATAGAATAAAAATAATTTTATTGTAATCATACTTTAAATGAGCAAATAAGTTATCTGAAATATTTTCTAAATTGGTAATATATTTCAGATTCATCTTGCTTCAGTGAAAATCTCTGTAGTAAACTATTTCCATAATTCAGTCAACAATGTATTTTACATTAATGCAGAAATATTAGTAATATTTTCATTTGGTTCAAGAAGGGGTTGAAATGTATGTGAAATGTCTCCATCTTTGTTAAATTGCAAATGGGTGTGCAACAATAATACAGGTCTTTGTTTAAAATTAGCAATATTATTTTTGTATTGTGAAAACTGAAAATGAACATGTCCTTTTAAATACTCATTTGAGTTAAAGAATATGAAGTTATGAAGTTTACAGCAAAACTATTGGTTAGATAAACTGCTAACTTAGGATGGATAATAATAAATTAATTCTAACCGACTAATTTTCCAAAGACAATATGACCTACCCATGTTTGCAGTGAAGAAAATTATACCTTTTTCCCCTTCATTCTTTAATTTATTACAAAGAACAGTTTAAATTTTGTTGCAGTCGGAGCACTTTACATTAATAGCAACAAACAGTATTAATATTATTACTGGGCCTAATATGTTCCACATGAAGGATATTTGCTGCAGATGCTATAAACTGCCATTCCATACTTGGGAGCTTATAGAAAGTAAAATGTTTAATTATAAACCTAGAAAATCAGCCTTGTGACTGCAAATATACTAAGATAATTAAATATAACAGGGATAGCTAAATATAACTTTGCATTGCAAGTAGAAAAAGATGCTTCTAGCAGAAGAAAATCTTATTACAATTATACTGCAGAGTTTAAACCAGATATTATTGTTAATGGAGTCATCAACACACAGTGCTTTGTTTGTTGAAGATTAATTTTCTGTCTGGCACATATTTAAGAATCAATTATCTGGTTCTCTTTGACCAGATGATAATGAACTTATTTTGTATGCGATTCAAGACACTATAACTCCAAAAATAGCTGCTATAATAACAGACAAAGTGTTCTAGTAATTCAGTCATCAGCTATTTAAATTCAGATGACCAAAAAGGAAACAGATGAACATGTTTTTTTTCATCTACATATCAGAAGTTAAAAATGTATATTTTATCGCAGCAATTCATTATTATCAAATATTCATGTCTCAGTAGTATTACATAGCACCTAGTTTTGAATCTGTACAGGATTAAAGGCTATGAGTAGCTAACACCCTAATTCCTGTGCTCCAGGGTTGAAGTCCCTCAGCCTTGATTTGCTTACTGCATGACTGTGAGTAAATCACTGGACAGGGGAGTGCTTTGGGGCAGTTGGGAAACTGGACTAGGCTGTCAATGGTCTCCTAGACCACACACCAAATAACTACCTATGAACCTATCAGCCTAGGAATGTGATTATATAGTCAGTCATTCCATTGTATTTATTTATTTATTGACACTTGATTACAAGAAAGGTCTGAATGGGTAGGAACCCATTTTCAGTGGAGTCTTGGGGTGAAAAGCTCCAAAGTGCTACAAATCATTTTAAGAATGATAATTTTACACTCTTTAAAAATAATACAAAGAAACAACTAACATTTACATAATTATACAAGATTAGACATAATATTAAAACATTGATTGCGTCACTCGATGGGTTGCCAACTGGTTTACTGATAGAACCCATACTGTAAAAGTAGCCGACTCAAAATCCAGCTCTAGACAAGTGACAAGCAGAGTACCTCAGGGTTCAGTCCTGGGACCGCTCTTATTTGGCATCTACTTCTCTGAAGTACAGGCCAGCACTAAGGGACTCTGGCTAACAAAGTTTGCGTCTGACTACAAACTGGGAGCCATTATTAAATCCCCAAATGATGTGGATATTTTACAAAAGGGCCTTACAGAAATAGATGCTTGGTGCCAGAGCCATGGGCTCAAGCTCAATGCCAAGAAATGTATAGTTATTCCCTTTGGGAAAAAATATGTACCCATGAATTACCACATAAGTGATAGTACACTAAACACTGAAAGTGTGATAAGGGACTTAGGAACACAGGTGGACAGTGGTCTCACCTTCGATAACCACATCACCACAACAGTCAGGAAATCCTTCTATGTGGCATATCTCATCACTAAGGGCTTTTAATCCAGAAAAAAGGAGGTTATTGTCCCACTGTACTCATCTCTCATTAGACCCATTATAGAGTACAACGCCCCATTTGGTATGTACCTCACAAGGCATCTGCAACAACTGGAAAGGCCACAGAAATACATCACTAAAAGATTCACAGGCCTAAAGCAGATGCTCTATGCTGACAGTCTAAAAAAACTACAACTATACTCTGTCACATATCTACTCAGAGGCGATCTCTGCTTAACATACAAGGCCATGTCAAACCCAGTGCTGTTGGACATGCTACACTTTAAGAAATCCCAATCCCTCAGAGCCACACACTCCAGGGATCTAAAACTGGTCATCACAATGAACAAAACATGCTGGAGGGATAGGTTCCTGACCCAGAGACTCCCCATACTCTGGAATAGACTGTCCATACATGTCAAGCTAAGTGCCTCTTTGGCCCTCTTCAAAAGGAACCCTGACAGTTGGATGGGAGATAGGAAATTCACCCCGGGGATCACGTCAGTCACCCTGCTAGACAGGGAACCAGGGAAGTAAATATTCTGGGAAGAAATAGCCAGGGAATTGTTATGGCTAGGCTTGAATAGGCCCTAGGGCTGATAGTCTGGTACCAACCTATGAGCAGATGCAAGTTATTTGACAATGATTTAATAGTTAAAGAAATTTTAGCTAGACAGAGAAATGAAAGGTAAGACAGTATAATAGAAACATGAATTGCAATATGAAGCAAGTGGAAAAGCTGGCTTATAGTATCTTTAAAGATGAAGTCAGGGGATAGAAATTGCTAGAAGTAAAGAAGTGAGTGAAGAAGGGAGAGTAAGGAGATGTAGGTAAGAATGGGTATTTGTTCGCATACATAGGTTCATAGATTAGTACTAGGCTAACTGCTCTTGGTGACCATTTTAAGCCTAGGCAGTTACCTCATATGAGAATCAAACTGTGCACTTTGTGTCTATAAGGTAAACACCTTAACCATTATGCTAACCTCCCACCGTTAGAGATATTTATTTATTTATTTACATTTGTTAACCAGGTAGTGTCCAACTGGGTCAGAAACCCGTTTTCAGAAGAGACCCGGGGAGAAAAGCTCCAGAACAATACAAAGTTAGTTACAATACAGGTAAGCAGTTACACCAAATATCAAAAGTATGTTAAAAATATGTTTCAAGATCACATAAATATTAGAAGGAATAGCAAACCTTACATAGTAAGTATAAATAAGTTAAGTACAAATTTAAAAAAGGTAGTTAACGTGTACATTATCCAAAAGAGCAAATATGTAAGTAATGCAAAATGAGCAGATAAAAAGGGTTTCTCATGCCCTAGAAGAGAAGAAGTAAAATAGAATGAAGAAAAACTAGCCAGGAGGGATACAGGTGCAAAGCCAGTTCGCATTTAGATAATCTTTCAGGGGAGTTTTAAATGTGGGCAGGTTTGGATTATGTAAGATGTACTGAGGAAGATTGTTCTAGTCCTTGGCAATTTTATAGGAGTAGATGGAAATATAAAGGTATAGTTTATCCTGGTATTGAGCAAAAACAGACACGACTTTTGGATGGACCACTGGATGGAACAGCAGCAAGAATCTTAGTGCACATCCTTCTTGTGACTCCATGGGAGAAAACTGGATCAACAAAGCCCTATAAAAATGACAAAGACTCAACAGCTAGACTGTGTCTGTTCCCAAGTACCCTGTATGCTCCCTCCTTCTTATCATCTTACAATTTAAGTAAGCTTTTGAACTTGATAAATGCCGTAACAAAATACCAAAGTTTGCAGCCAACATGTTTAGCAGGACCCATCACTGTACAGCCCTCAGACAAGTGAGGCTCACTTAAACAAAGATCTGCAATACTCATCAAGTGTTTCCACTGTATCCAAAACCATTGACACTAAGATAAATATTTTCTTGGTTTACTGCACATGTATGTGCTTTATCCAGTCAATGCTACTGATGTTGAACATTTTCTTTACGCATTTACTTAATTTTGAGGCAAAAAAATCATCATTTCTCTTTTTACTGGATTTTTCTAGTTTTGTTTGCCACCAGATCACCTGCAGATTATCCAGGTATTTAGTTGTTTGTTGTTTAATCTGCACTTGAGAACTGCTTTTGCTGTGCTTTTACATTAAACATTTTAAGGATCATCCATCTTGTGGCAGAAGGTGTTTACTTGGTCTGCCTGAGTTGGTAAGCACTATGTGAGCTCAAAATCTAGTAATTTATTGGCTAGAGGGCATAGCAGTCAGTTTTCAAACCTTTTTCTCTACTATAAATCAGGTAACTTTGCAAGGAGCTGTCCACCATGCAGTGGCTGCTAGCAATGCCCTGTACAGTAGCAAACGCCTAGATGGTAACATGCCCCTGTAAAGTTAGGATTAGGTCTGAAACCTGTTAAAAAGTGGGGTATTGTATGGACTTAAGCTTAAAGCAGCCTGCTTGCTCATTGAACAGCACTACCATATTCTCATATATATATATATAACATCTTGCCCGTAACCCCAGAAACTATCCTGGGAGACCCCTGTTAAAACCCAATCCTTAATACTAAACAGCCCACCCTATTAACAGGACTGGACAATATGTATATGCAATTTCCTGATGTCTCTGCGTCCAACTTGGTAGACTTGGCCATCCTATTGTAGAGTAGCAATTGTCTCATGTTCTCAGACAGCTAGTTAATCATTAAAGAAAACAGCACAGTATGAGAGCGATGTAAATATACAACGTCCTTGGAGGCAAAAATCTCACTACAAATAACGTTGTCAAGAATACCCACATTACATCCCTCACACATACTGCTCTGAGGCGCTTATAAGATACCTTCTCAAATGTCTAAGATCTCCAAATCCACCTACTGGCAACACACTTCTTCAGCAATCATAAAAACACACAACAAAAGCAACACCAAACATCTCACATAAGTCTACACCTAATGGTCTCCCAAGAGTAAAGCCCATAAGGCAGGCATATAGCTTACCTAACACTCAAGTCATAGGGAACTCCATTGTATGACACAGATGCCCCCTTCAAAAGGATAGGCAAGGAGAAGATAATGGGTAGTTACCTATTTGCAGCCAAAATCTGCAAAATCACACATGCACTCAAGTCACTGCACTGTCTGGCTACCAATATAATTCTGTCATAGTCCATAAGATGTAAATAATCTGAGGTGTACCTCACTGGACTACATGAAAGAGACATAAAAAATGTCTTGGAATATGTGTCACAGGCAGGTACAAGCCTTACACTCATATGTTCATAGGTGTGTACTAGGCTAATGGCCATGGAGCCTTTACATGACTAGCCAATAAGATTATCCAGGCATCATGCCACCTGACATTAGTTCCCAGTACCTCTATCAAGTAGAACCACTGGAGTGATCCCTGGGGTAAATTTTCTATTTCCCATCCACTCATCAAGATTTCTCTTGAAGAGGGCCATTGAGGTGCTCTGTTTGATGTGTATGGGAAGTCTATTCCATAGCATGGGCAGTCTCTGGGTTATGAACCTGTCCCTCCAGCATGTTCTGTTGATTGTAGTAATGAGGTTGAGGTCTCCAGAGTGTATGGTGTGAAGGGATTGGGATTTCTTTAGATGTAGCATTTCTAACAGATCTGGGTCAGACATGGCTTTGTAAGTCATCTGCGAACTTTGTCAGCCAGAGTCCCTTTGTGTTGGCCTGGACTTCAGAGAAGTAGATACCAAACAAGAGAGGACCCAGGACTGAACTCTGTGAGACTCCACTCGTGACTGGTCGGCAGTCTGACTTGGAGTCAGCTACTTTCACATAGTGGGTTCTGTGAGCCAGTTTGCAACCCACCTAGTGATATAGGGGTTGATGTCTAGCTTAGTGAGTTTTTCTATGATTCCTGAGTGGGAAATGGTATCAAAGGCCTTGACCAGATCAAGGTAGGCTGTATGAAAAACCTTGCTTTCATCCACAACTCTGGTGACTGACTCAAAGAAGTCAACCAGGTTGAGCAGGCATGATCTACCCTTCACAAAAATAAACTGTGTGGGATCCAGAGATTGGAGATTCCCTATATCCTTGTTTATTAGGTCTATGATGATGCATTCCATAACTTGGCATATCAGACTCATCAGGCCAGGCTAATGGGGCAATAGTTCCCAGGGTCTGTAGTCACTCCTCCTTTGTGGACAGGGATGACTGTAGCAGTGCGCCATTCATTGGGGATAAAGCCTGAGGTGTGGCTGTCATTGAACAGGGCACACAGGTGAGATGCCAGTTCACTCTGTAGTTCATGTGGGACACAGCCAGGGATATTGTCAGGTCCCATAGAAGCTCTATTCTTGGCCTTGGACAGTGTTGTTTTAATGTATGCAGCAGTAATACTGGGTGCCTGTCAATCTATTGGTATTGTGATTGGTCCTTTAGGACGGGGAGGGGTAAAGTTGATACTGAATCTGTCGGCCACAGCATTGGCAATATCTGTTGGCTTGGTATAGGAGGTACCATTGTGCAGCAGCTCAGAGAAAATCTGGGTATTGCCATGTGGATTCTTTACATAACTATAGAAGGCCTTGTGGTTGTCTTTAATATCTGCTGCAATTCTGTTTTCATAGTTAGCTTTAGAGGATTTGATGAGTGATCTCAACTTTTTGTTGAGGCTGATAAGGGAGTTTTTCCAGTCTTGAGACTTCACATTATTCCACATCAGTTGCCTCCTTCTGTTGTAGAGTTTGTTTATGGCAGGGGACCACCAGACTGACTTTCGTTTTTTGGAGGAGAGGATCTTGGTTCTATTGGACATGGCGAGATCCATGCATTTGTGTACGTGTTTGTACAGTGCATTGGTGTATGATTAGGCAGTCATGCAACTATTCTCCATTTGCATGGGTGCCGTGAAATTAGCCACCTCTGTTTTTAGGAGCCCAAAGTTAGCTTGGGAGAAGTTTTTCATGGTGGTTAGCTTTGTGGTGGGAGTGGGAGGGATGTGAATTTCCAAGGTGATTAGTTTGTGGTCGGATCTAACCAGGGAGGAGTTGGCTATTGGTGTAGAGCAACGGTCACCCATGTTAGTAATGACCAGGTCAAGGATGTTGCTACCTCTAGTGGGGATAAGAATGAGCTGGTCCAGGGCATTGAAATTAATGAATTCCAGGAAATGTTGGGCAAGTGTATTGGTACATGAGTAGTTTTCCCAGTTAGTGGAGGGGTAGTTGAAGTCGCCTAGTATGAGAGTGTTAGGTTGGACTCTAATATTCTCCAGTGTGCTTAGGAACATGGATTGTGAGGCTTGGGATATAGTTGGGGACCTATAGCAGGCTATGACCCGAATCTCTATCTTACCCAATGTTAGCTGCACCTGAAGTATCTCTGATGCATTATGTTGGGTTACCAGTCTGGAGGTGTGCACATCCTTTATGAATATGGAAACACCACTGCCTTTGGAGCTTTGGTCCAAGTTCTGGGGCCGAAAGGTGTGGAATAAGTTATAGCCTGGTAGTGTAGGGGTGCTTTCTGCTGCCTTGAACCAGGTCTCTGTTACAGCCCAAATGTCAATGTTCTCCATTTTAAGGAGTGCTTCGAGTGAGTGCGTTTTGAGATTTAGACTTCTAGCATTGAGCAACATGAAAAGGACCTGTACCGATTGGCTAGACAAAGGGACTGAGCTAGTAAAGATATGCAGCAGGTAAAGGTGATAAAGGATAATGAGGGAAACATACTCACAAGCAAGGAGAGTGTGTTGAGCAGATGGAAAGAGTACTTTGAGGGGCTGATGAATGAAGAGAATGAGAGGGAGAGAAGGTTGGATGATGTGCAGATAGTGAATCATGAAGTGCAGTGGATTAGGAAGTAAGGATAGCTATGAAGAGGATGAAGAATGGAAAGGCTGTTGGTCCAGATGACATACCTGTGGAAGCATGGAGGTGTTTAGATGAAATGGCAGTTATGTTTTTAACTAGATTGTTTAATAAAATCTTGGAAAGTGAGAGGATGCCTGAGGAATGGAGAAAATGTGTTTTGGTACTGATTTTTAAGAATAAGGGTGATGTGCAGAGCTGTAGTAACTACAGAGAGATTAAATTGATCAGTCACAGCATGAAGTTGTGGGAAAGAGTAGTGAAAGCTAGGTTAAGAAGGGACGTGATGATTAGTGATCAGCAGCATGGTTTCATGTCAGGAAAGAGCACTACAGATGCGATGTTTGCTCTGAGAGTGTTGATGGAGAAGTACACAGAAGGTCAGAAGGAGTTGCATTGTGTCTTTTTGGCCTTAGAGAAAGCATATGACAGAGTGCCTAGAGAGGAGTTGTGGTATTGTATGAGGAAGTCGGGAGTGTCAGAGAAGTATGTAAGAGTGGTACAGGATATGTATGAGGGTAGTGTGACAGCGGTGAGGTCTGCAGTGGGAGTGACAGATGTGTTTAAGGTGGAGGTGGGATTACATCAAGGATCAGCTCTGAGCCCTTTCTTATTTGCAATGATGATGGACAGGTTGACAGACGAGATCAGACAGGAGTCCCCGTGGGCTATGATGTTTGCAGATGACATTGTGATCTGTAGTGAGAGCAGGGAACAGGTGGAGAAGACCCTGGAGAGGTGGAGATATACTCTAGAGAGAAGAGGAATGAAGGTCAGCAGGACTAAGACAGAATATATGTGTGTGACTGAGAGGGAGGCTAGAGGAATGGTGAGGATGCAGGGAGTAGAGGTGGTGAAGGTGGATGAGTTTAAATACTTGGGATCAACAGTTCAGAGTAATGGTAAGTGTGGAACAGAGGTGAAGAAGAGAGTACAGGCAGGATGGAGTGGGTGGAGAAGAGTGTCAGGAGTGATTTGTGACAGACGAGTACCAGTAAGGGTGAAATGGGAAGGTCTACAAGAGGGTAGTGAGACCAGCTATGTTATATGGGTTGGAGACAGTGGCATTGACAAAAAGGCAGGAGTCAGAGATGGACATGGCAGAGTTAAAGATGTTAAGATCTGCACTGAGTGTGACGAGGGTGGACAGGATTAGGAATAAGTATATTAGAGGGTCAGCCCAGGTTAGAAGGTTTGGAAACAAAGCCAGCGAGGCAAGATTGCGTTGGTTTGTACATGTGCTGAGGAGGGATGCAGAGTATATTGGGAAAAAGATGCTAAGGATGAAGCTGCCAGGTAACAGGAAAAGAGGAAGGCTTAAGATAAGGTTTATGCATGTGGTGAGAGAGGACATGCAGGTGGTTGGTGTGACAGAGCAAGATGCAGAGGACAGGAAGAAATGGAAACAGATTATCTGCTGTAGCGACCCAAAATGGGAGCAGCCAAAAGAAGAAGAAGCGTTGAGCAGCATGACCCTCAGACTACATTTGTTTGTAGCTGTTATGGTGGTAATTTGGTCTTTGGAACATTGCCTAAAAAGGCACTATAGGGGTGGCAAGAGCCTTGACCAGTATCCAGAAGCCCAGGGGTGACAGATGTAGGCCATCTTTGGCAAAGCATCAAGGTATGTCAATCATGTAATCCCAGGCAGACAGATACTGGATTCCCTTAGAATGACACCATAAATTTAGCCAATTGTTGAAATCAATAATTTTCTGCTTGTACTGTGGTATCATTCTGGGTGATGGTATGATGCTGCTCAGGGCTATGGTCATATCCTCCTGGGCTACATAATCTGAGAGCTCCTCCATTTCTCTTTTCATGTAGTCCAGGGAGGTACGTCTCAAGTCATTCACACCCACATGTACAATGACAGAGTCATATTTGTACCTGTTGTTGAGGGACTTGAGTGCATGCGTTATCTGGCGGATCCGGCATCTGTCAGGCAGCTGACTGTTACTTTCTCCTTATTCAACCTAGTGAGTGGGACATCAGTGTGCCTCACTATCGAGTCACCTATGACTAGTGTGTTGGGCATGCTGTTTTACCTTAGGTGCTTTGGTTGAGTAGCACACTGTTTAGGAGAGTTATGTGTCTCATGATTAGTGTTCTGTTGTGGTGGTCGAGTGCGTTTCTGCCTTGGAGGTCTATGCTGTTTGGGTAGATTTTTATTGAGAGCCTCCGTGAAGGTGGGTGTGTGGTTTGTGCTTTTATACGTAGGCAATGCTGGTGTGTGTTCTGGAGGGCTGTGTTCCATGTGGTCTGGTGCAAGTGTTGACCTTCTCCTCTTGACCAGCTATTCCGGTCTTGGCTGGAGAGTGCGTGGCTTCCAGTTTGGATATATAAGTGCATCTCTTGCAAGTCTGAGTGTTGGGAGGTAAGAGGAGAGGGTTGTCAGTGTACATGAGGCAGTTGCTACATTTCCTAAGGATGCCCAAATTCACCAGGTTAATAGGAGAAAGCACAGGGAACTGACCTTTAGACATGCCTGCAGGGGTGGGCATTAATAATAAGCACTGGATCTGTTTCCTTGTATAGACGTTTAGTGCTGGTAGCACTTTTGTGTGCTACAATAATTGGTACAAAAAGTCTGGTAAAGTGATAGACTAATAAGCTAGTAAAAGTGCAGGAGAGGAGAGAACTAGCAGATCTCAGGGAAAAATTGAAGAGCAGACTTTGGCACCGCTCAGAAGCTTACAAACAGTCCTGGATACAGCAAGTCTGCATCTGTACTACACTAGTTACAGGAAAGGTGGGAAACACGCACAAGCGCAGGCTTTTAAACCAGAAAGTTGAGAGAGATGGAAAAACTGCCCAAACGGCCAATAAACTACAATTTCTGGGCCAGAAACCACTCCTCTTGTGGTAGATAGGCTACCTAGTGCTTACCACTGATAAGCTAGAAGGCTTCCCTCAACACAGAAAGGCTTGTTGGGCTCAGAAGCTTACAAACAGTCCTAAATACAGCAAATCTGTATCTGGACTAGACTAGTTACAGGAAAGAAACTTGTAAAAGAATTTAGTGAACCTCTGCGGCTGGCAGTCCAACTAGACAATGAAGAAAACTAAAAATTCTTCACTGGACCCTACCTACTTCTGAGCTTTAACAGAAATCTACAACTTAATACAAGTCACAAAATTCAGGTCAGCTACCGAATTAATGTATTTTACTGACCTTAACAATTTTTAACATTCCTATAAGGCAGGAAATCCATCTACCAACAGACCGGTCACCACCTCTCCTTCTTTATGCAAGACAGTAATATATGGATGGTTGTATCGTCAGGAAAAAAAATTGAAAATTGACAAATTTCATTAGATTTTAAGACAGAAAATATAATTTTCCACTAATATTTTCATAAAAGACTTTTTCTCTTTGAAACAACTTAATATTATAAAAGCAAGAGATATAACTCAAATTCTTAACAACTAAGCTTTGATTTTGGCTAAAAAGTGAAATTCAGTCCTTTTCGGTGGTTAGGGGTATGGATTATCCTGTAAAATGAAATGTCCTCTTCTGAGCATTTAAAATAGCATCAGCTCTACTCTATATTCTCTTACACTAGGTCCTGTCAGGACCAGTGTGTCCCATGGTCTTCTCTGTATGGTTTCCTATCTTGACCTGAACTAATGTAAATTATCTCCAACAGTGAAACCAAATGATCAATAACTGTCACTAAATCATTTCTGAAAGTGCAATACGACTCTGCCCAATGCAGAATAAATCACAGCAAATGTGAGAAAAAGCTAAATACTTTCACTGACAGACAAGTTCATAAATACAGCGGTACATTTAGTAATATTAACAATGATTAGTAATGAAAAAAAGCCTAAATATACACTCTTTAAAACAAGCACAAGAAATGTACAATTGTTTAAGCTCAGATAATTAATCACTCATATAGGTGATTAAACCTTCCAAGCGCAATGTGTATGTCATTCTACTGACTTGCAATATGTTATGTAAATAAAGTACTAATACATTTTTCTACCCAGCTAACTGGAGGATAGCATATGTGGTGTGGATAACCAAGTTACTGCTGTTTATGAATCGTGCCAGTGTTTGTTATTTTCTTGGAAGGAAAACAGCACCTCAGATGCAGATACAGTCAAATCAATGCTCGAGAGCTCAGGTTTGGGCTGCAGTTAGGTCCCTTGCCTGAGCCTCAAAGGATATATATTTCTTTAGTTTAAGATTTAGATACACAGACTGGCATGTATTGAATCTGCTTTACTTAAATCAGTGACGATATTATGCACTGATTGTTACACGTCATTCACTTTCTCCCAGCTGATCTTTAAAGACATGCATGAAAGCTTGCATTATTCATAACCAGGATGTGCGCAAATCAGATAGTAAATGCTGAACTATAGAACCCTGCTGGGAAAGGCAGGCAAACTGCCAGTCTAAATTATGCATAGTCACTGTAGGGCCCAACCAGGAAATGCACGTGTTCCACAGTCGTAGTCCCAGAAGCCCCAAAGCTGCATCTCAGAATGGAAATAAATACCTACTACTGGAATCTAATCAGTAGGAGGTTATGATGGAAAAATCAAGCAAAGCAAACAAAGCAAAGTAACAAAAACACATTATTCTGACTACAGATGAAGAACGTCTTTATGAAACAAGAGGGAAGGCACCACACTGCCTGTCAGTTTCATCATTTATTCAATATGTTACCACTTGTGGGCCTATCTTTGTTTGCATCAGTCTTTAGGTCATCTGAATAAGTAGCCTTTGTTGCAGTAGTAACTGTAATGTCCAAATAACAGCACTGCTTTTCTCCCCCTTGCAGATCGGGCTATATTAATTATATCAGGGTTTACTTGGGTCTGATGCTTTCCGTGTGGATAAGATCACAAAGAAGCTTCAATCATGAGTGAATTTTATTTTATTCATTTTTATATGTTCATTTATATATGTTCGTATGAATAATTATACAGTGTAAAAGTGAAAATGAGTTGAATGCATCATACTGCCGTACTGCAGTTGTAAAGATGGTCAAATCACCAGATGATTACTATTCAGAGGCATAAAGTTTCATAAGTAATGGCCCAGGTGACTATGGAATTAGAGCTCACCCAGTTTCCCAGTTGACCATTAACACTGCCTGGTTAAGTGATTTCCTGAGACAGATATTGAGGAAATAAAAAAAATATATATATATATCTATATATATATATATATATATATATATATATATATATATATATATATATATATATATATATATGTATATATATATATTCAAATATATATATATATATATTTGTATGACATATGATAGTTGATTTTGTAAAACATTCATTTGTTCGACAGAATGAACGACAGTTTTTTGGGCAAACAGTTTTATTGAAAGTCTGCTTTGGCAATTTATTTATTTATTTACATTTGTTGACCGGGAGTGTCCGACTGGACGTATGTTCATTTTCAGCGGAGGCCTGGGGAGAAAAGCTCCACAGTTAAAATATACAGACAGTAGTTACATTGGATTTACATAACGATTAACAATTTGATTAAAATAGCAATTAATTACAAACATGGTTACAGATGAAGAACATAGTACATCAGTAGACAACTAGAATCTTTATCTGCAAAGTAAATAACAGACATTAACAATTGTTACAATAAGAAGTTCCTGCTGTATAATAAGTAGTAGGCTTATGAGCATTCGAACTGCGGTGGTGGTTTTGCGGTAGCGTTGTCGCCTCACAGTAAGACGTCCTGTTCGATTCTCAGCTAGAGCGTCTTCTGTGTGGAGACATGTGTGAATGGTATCGTTGAAGGTTGTGCGTCAGGGCCGGCAACTCAGCACGTAAAAATCTACTGCCAATCATTAGTGGACAGGAGTTCCGCTGTAGCAACCCCTAACCGGGAAAAGCCGAAAGACACAACAACTTATGAGCATCCGAGCTTGCTAAAATCAAGTTAGTTAGTGGGGTGGAAAGAAAGGTAGTGGTTGGATGGGGTGGGTGATATTAGAGTGGGAGTTGCAAGGGCATAGCCAGCATGTTTTTAGGTATGCTTTTAGTAAAGTTTTGAAGTGGGTGCATGATGGTATGGAGGTAATTGTAGGTGGGAGGGAGTTTCATAATTTGGCTATGGCACAAGAGAATAGTGCTTCACTAGCAGAGTTATTGGCTTTAATGATCTGCAAGTGACTTTTCTTGCTGAATCTTAGTTGTCTGGTGATGTGATAGGGTCGGGGTAGATTCTGGAGGGATGGGACATTTAGTGGATGGTTTACTAGTTTGTGGGTGAGTGAGAGTTGATATCATTGAAGGCAGTGAGGGAGTTAAAGCCAGTCCAGTTCAGCAAGTGAGAGACAGTGGTGACTACGGTAGGATGCCCATGTGGCGAATTTGGAGATTTTGTTGTAGCAGGTCTCTAGCTTGTTTAGATCGGATTGCCTTAGGTTGGTATATATTGGAGAGGCATAAAGTAGGGTGGAGATAAGGTGGGAATTTGCTACTGAAATCTTTGCTGCTTTGGTGAGAAGTTGCTTATTTCTGTATAACGCTCCTAGATTTTTGTGGACTTTTTTATGGTCATGGATATGTGAATGTCAAATTTTAGTTTATTGTCTATTTCCACTCCTAGCAATTTAGTGTGTTCTGTTGGGTGTATAGTGGTGTTGTCTTTTGCTGTGATGTTAAAGTGAGAGTTGTTTGAGTATGTTTGGTGGGTTGGAAGATGAGTAGTTTAGTTTTGTTTGGGTTGAGTATTAATTGGGCATTGGATAACCGAGTTTCAACAGAGGAAAAGGCTAACTGTGTGACTTTTTGCAGTTTGGGTAGGGACTGGGCTGAGCAGATGATGGTTGAGTCATCTGCGTATTGTATGAGTGCGTCATGTTTGGTGGCAGAGGCTAGATTATTGGTGAAAATAGAGAAGAGTAGGGGTCCAAGGATGGATCCTTGGGGAACCCCTATAGAGACAGGTAGTTGGGGAGATATGTCATTCTGCCATACTCTGAAACCAGTTGGTGACTGATTGAGAGAAGGATAGGTTATTGAGGACAAAGATGAGTTGTTTGTGTGGGACCATGTCAAATGCTTTAGACAGGTCTAGGAAAGTAGCAGAGGAGAGATAGCCATTGTTTTTATGCTGAAGGATAGTGTTAGTAAAGGAGAGTAAGGCAGTGGTGGTGCTATGGTTTGGTCGGAAACCATGCTGAGTACTGGAAAGGAGGTTGTTAGTAAGGAGGTAGTCTGAGACCTGAGAGTGAATGCATTTCTCTAGTATTTTGGAGAGTGGCGAGAGAATAGCTACGGGGCAGTAATTAGTTAGTTCTGTGGAGGGGCCGCCTTTGTGGAGGGGAATTACATGTGATACTTTCCATAGTGTGGGAACGTAACTTTCTGACAGAGATTGGTTAATCAAGATGGATACTGGGTAGGCCAGAGCATCAGCTGCTTTTTGTAGGTATTCACTTGGGAGGTTGTCTGCTGCTAATTTGGTGGGCTTAAGTTTAGTTAAGAGTTTTTTTTATGTTGGAGGTAGGTACGGGAGAAAAAGAGAAGGCAGTGGGGAAATTACTAGTTGAAGGTGTGGGTTGGAGGGGAGGGGGGGGTTGTGCTGTTTAGCTAGTGATAGTATGGTTTGTGTGCAGTGTGTGTTGATTGAGGTAGCGATATTTTTGGAGGAAACACATAAGAAGGTATGTATTAGTGGTGTGTGTTTGTACAGGTTTTTGGGTAAGGCTTAGGGTTAGTTACGGAGATAGATTTGCTGTTTGTATGAGTGTTTGCAGCTTAACGTTAAGGTAAAGGTAAGGTAAGGGGAGAGATCTAGTGTTGTGCATATGTGTTGCTCTGTGTGTGTGTGTGTGTGTGTGTGTGTGTGTGTGTGTGTGTGTGTGTGTGTGTGTGTGTGTGTGTGTGTGTGTGTACACATAAACCAGTCAGAAAATGTTTTTCAAGGTAAGGTGTAGGGTTTGGGTTAAGGTAAGCACACATTACTAAGGTATTACAGGTGCTTTCTATAACATTGCCACTATACAAACTTAGATCTGAATATTGTGACAGGTTTTTGGTTGAAAGTTCGCAAAAGGAATTTTTTTTTTGTAATCTTTTGTAGGCTAAAATGTTTTGGTTGTTCAAGAGCGTTAATGTTCAAAATGTATAAATAAAAGAAAAAGTCCAACCAATAAAATAAATACGTCCAGAGAGGCAAAGTAGAACTATTGCAGAACCAATACCACTGACAAGGAAATAGCGTATACTGTTTTATTAGCCGCTTTCGTATAGACACTTCATCAGAATAATTACATTAAATCGACTGACCTCTTAAATATCCAGTACAAATCATGTGACTAATTAATTAATTAAGACAAAATTTAATACAAATGAAAATAAAATCACTTTTAAAAAACCTTTAAACAGTCATAACCATTCTTTAAAACCTAATAAAAATGAGAAAAAATAGAATGTCCTGTTTTATTTACATTTAACCTACGCTGGTTCAAATAACATTTAATATTAATGGTCTCATTAAGTCCCGGTGGGCTGTCCGATTTTAATTTAATTTGCCAAAAGGTCTCTCTTTGTAGGAGAAAATTCCTAAAATCTCCTTCCCTCAAATCTTTCCGCCCCACTTCTAATATAGTAAACAAAAATTTTTTAAAAGATGAACAGTTCAGAGAATGCTTGTACAAGGCATTCCTTTCGTCCCTAGACCTAATACTATAAAGATGTTCCCTTATCGTATTCTAAATTCCTGGTGGTCATTCCGATGTAAAAGGCATCACAGGTGGAACACAGGGCGATGTAAACAACTCCCCTAGTTCCACAATTTACAAAGCCTGGGACCTCTAAGGTTCTTTTAAGGGTACTAACAAGAATGTATGGTCGGTGGAAATGAAAGCGACAAAATTACAATTGTTACATTGGTACATTCCTTCTCTGAGTAACTAACTTAGAAACACTGTTCTGCTGGGTCTCAAAATTCTCTTTAAATTTAACCCACTCTTTGAAACAAACACTGGCTTTTCACCCAAAACCTGAAAAATATCCTTGTTACCTTTTATAATGCCCCAATTTCTCCTTATAATATTTTGTATCTCCTTACAATGAGCTCATTTCCAAGGAACAAATCAAATTGGTATCCATTTTATTAACAGTCCTCCCACTCTAACAGTGTCAGCCTCCTTATTTATAAGGTTTAACAAAGGAGAAAATTTACTTTCCCTTTGGGACCAAACTTCCTTCTTAGTTCGGTCCAAATTAGTTACTGTATAACCTCTGTTGATAAATAGGGATGAAATAAATGAAAATTCGACTTCCAAATCAGAATCCTTGGTAGCCATACTTCCGACTGCCATTATATATTACTTATGGGATGTTGTTGGTAATGAACTTAGGATGACCACTTTTATAATGCAAGTAACCATTGTTAAAGGTTTTTTTGCGAAAAATAGAACTGTGCATTCTGTTTTCAATGAAATCCCATTTTAAAGTCACATCTAAAAAATTTATCGTATGTCCCTGACAACCTTTTGTAAATTTCAAATAATCAGAAAGGATGTTAATTTCCTTAAAAAATTGGTCTATGGTGGTGTAGTCTCCATCAATAATAAAAAACAAATCATCCATGAAGCGACAGAAAAAGACAAATTTTGAATTTATCCATCAAGGTGGGTAAAATTGTTTCTCCCACCAAGCCATAACCAGATTGGCAAATGCGGGGCTGCTGAAGAACCCATGGCCACCCTCTTTTCTGTCGATAATACGTGTTACCAAAAAGAAAAAAATTATTTTCAAGGGTGACCTCCAGTAACCTACATAAAATAGAAATTATGTCGTTGTTAAAATTAGGGCAACTAGTAGACAAAAACGGATGGCTTCTACACCCTCATAATGGGGATACAGGTGAATAGGGAAATTACATCCAGTGTAAACATAATCTGTAATTCAGGGTTAAATCCTTGGGTACAAATAAATTGATTAATTCTCCTAAGAAAATGCCAAGAATCCTGAACAAAAGAGGGTTGATCTGAAACCACAGGTCCTAGAATAGCATCAAGTACCAAAGAAATACCTTCAGTAGCTGAATAGGGTGCCGAAACAATTGGTCTGAAAGGTGGCCTAATTGCAGACTTGTGTACTTTGGGAATCCCAAAAAGTACACCTATCCTGGGATGGTAAATCTCACAAAATTCATATAATTCCAGAGAAATTTCGCCATTCATAAGGGCATCATATAAAAAGGACTGAATTAAACGGTATCGCCGTTTGATCTCAAAAAGAGGAATAATTTCATATTCATCCTGATTACCCAAAAGGTCCAACATGCCCTTTTCATACATCTCTTTCCTCATAATTACTATATTATTGCCCTTATCACTTTTCATAAAACGAAATTTATCAGTCATTTTCTGTAAATTATTCAAAGCTAACCTTTCTTCTTTTGACAAATTACCAACAGAATTCACCTGGTGACCTAATAAACTCTCCACATCGTGAATACAAGTTTCTTCAAAAACCTTTAGGGTATGATGCAACTTGGGACAGTAAACGGAGGGTTTAACAAAAGTATTTTGAGTGGAAGGAAGGTCATTTAATAAAAAATGTAAATTTAATTTTCTGGAATATTTTTTAATATCCACGACAGTTCTCACATAATTAGCCCTACTGTCCGGAATAAAGTTCAAACCTAGCTTTAACACTGCAAGTTCAACAAAATCAAAAACATGGTCGGTTAAATTTAAAATACTAAAATGTTCATTGGTAGATCCTATGTCTCGTCCCCTGAAGACTGGGAACTCAAAAAAGTTCGGCTTCTTGTTGAAACAGTCTTAGTTGAAACTTGATTTTTTCGATTAGACGCTGCACCAGAAGTTGACAAAGGGGCTGAATGTACTGGCCCTGTCGCTGCAGCGGAACAAGCAATGCTGCTCTTGTCTAAAAATTCCGTTGAGGGCAGCGGTGGAAAGTTCTCATCATCCACCAAAATGATCTGTTCACCCTGCCCTTTATCCAAGTGGATGTTATTACTAAAAGATGTCCTAGGGACAACCCGATCGCTCGTACTTGTTTTAAAGCGATCGGTTGATTCAAACCTTTTTAGGACATTACTGTTAGACCCACGGTCACTACCTGTTTGGCTCACACTTTTAGAATAATGTCCAATGTCAATTTTATTATGTCCTTGTCCTTTACTATTAACCAATTTGTTTGATTTGTTAGGGATGCCAAAATTAGTGTAGGCAGAGTTGTTTTTATATGATTCAACATCCCGCAACAATTTTAAATGCTTTCTGTTGATATTGTCAATTGATAATTGTTCCGTTTCTTTGGAAACAGTTTCAAAAAACTCACAAAACTTAACTGTTCCCAAAGACTGTGTAAAGAAGGCCTCGAGCTCCATAATTTCTTTTCTAAGTAATTCTTTTTTCATCGAGTTATTATCGTGAAGTAACTTCAGGAACCGGAGTCCCGCTTCGTTAAAGAAACACACCAGTTCACCAAAAAATACATCGCCCGTTTGAACCCCATTGGGGCACTTAAAAAATCTTAGCCCCTTTGGAACAATTTGCAGCTCCAAACAGCGGGCAAAATAACAGTTCTCAATGTGGATGGCATCATACCTTTTTAGAAGTCTTGTTAATTGCTCACGTTTAGTGTTGAAATCTTTGTTGAAAAAAATACTCGGCGTCTCCTCCGCTGTACCCAGCTCCTTGAATGGGTTGTCTGCACGGTCGATGAACTTCTGGAAGCTTGCACGACCAATAATGCGTTGACTTCCTGGAGCCGTTGGATTAGATTCACGGGATATTCGTTCCGGGTGAACCGCTGCTTCTGGTTCGAAATGAAGTCCCACTGGACTAGAAGCCCTAATGGTGGTTTCCGGATCTTGACTTCGCAAAGACAAAACCTTTAAAGAGTTTTTTATCTCCACAAGGGTCGCGTACATGAGCATATTGAAGTTACCAGCCTCCATAGTAGGAGTTGCGTGGATACTCACATTAAGCAGAGTATCTTCACTAGCCTCCGCCATAGACACAAGCACAACCAATAAATAAAAGAAAAAGTCCAACCAGTAAAATAAATACGTCCAGAGAGGCAAAGTAGAACTGTTGCAGAACCAGTACCAATGACAAAGAAATAGCGTATACTGTTTTATTAGCCGCTTTCGTATAGACACTTCATCAGAATAATTACATTAAATCGACTGACCTCTTAAATATCCAGTTCAAATCATGTGACTAATTAATTAATTAAGACAAAATTTAATACAAATGAAAATAAAATCACTTTTAAAAAACCTTTAAACAGTCATAACCATTCTTTAAAACCTAATAAAAATGAGAAAAAATAGAATGTCCTGTTTTATTTACATTTAACCTACGCTGGTTCAAATAACATTTAATATTAATGGTCTCATTAAGTCCCGGTGGGCTGTCCGATTTTAATTTAATTTGCCAAAAGGTCTCTCTTTGTAGGAGAAAATTCCTAAAATCTCCTTCCCTCAAATCTTTCCGCCCCACTTCTAATATAGTAAACAAAAATTTTTTAAAAGATGAACAGTTCAGAGAATGCTTGTACAAGGCATTCCTTTCGTCCCTAGACCTAATACTATAAAGATGTTCCCTTATACGTATTCTAAATTCCCTGGTGGTCATTCCGATGTAAAAGGCATCACAGGTGGAACACAGGGCGATGTAAACAACTCCCCTAGTTCCACAATTTACAAAGCCTGGGACCTCTAAGGTTCTTTTAAGGGTACTAACAAGAATGTATGGTCCGGTGGAAATGAAACGACAAAAATTACAATTGTTACATTGGTACATTCCCCTTCTCTGAGTAACTAACTTAGAAACACTGTTCTGCTGGGTCTCAAAAATTCTCTTTAAATTTAACCCATTCTTTGAAACAAACACTGGCTTTTCACCCAAAACCTGAAAAATATCCTTGTTACCTTTTATAATGCCCCAATTTCTCCTTATAATATTTTGTATCTCCTTACAATCGGAGCTCATTTCCAAGGAACAAATCAAATTGGTATCCATTTTATTAACAGTCCTCCCACTCCTAACAGTGTCAGCCTCCTTATTTATAAGGTTTAACAAAGGAGAAAATTTACTTTCCCTTTGGGACCAAACTTCCTTCTTAGTTCGGTCCAAATTAGTTACTGTATAACCTCTGTTGATAAATAGGGATGAAATAAATGAAAATTCGACTTCCAAATCAGAATCCTTGGAAGTCATACGGCTCGCCCGTATATATTGCCCCCTTGGGATGTTGTTGGTAATGAACTTAGGATGACCACTTTTATAATGCAAGTAACCATTGTTAAAGGTTTTTTTGCGAAAAATAGAACTGTGCATTCTGTTTTCAATGAAATCCCATTTTAAAGTCACATCTAAAAAATTTATCGTATGTCCCTGACAACCTTTTGTAAATTTCAAATAATCAGAAAGGATGTTAATTTCCTTAAAAAATTGGTCTATGGTGGTGTAGTCTCCATCAATAATAAAAAACAAATCATCCATGAAACGACAGAAAAGACATTATTATTTATTGGTTGTGCTTGTGTCTATGGCGGAGGCTAGTGAAGATACTCTGCTTAATGTGAGCATCCATGCAACTCCTACTATGGAGGCTGGTAACTTCAATATGCTCATGTACGCGACCCTTGTTGAGATAAAAAACTCTTTAAAGGTTTTGTCTTTGCGAAGTCAGGATCCGGAAACCACCATCAGGGCTTCTAGTCCAGTGGGACTTCATTTCGAACCAGAAGCAGCAGTTCACCCGGAACGAGTTTCATGTGAATCTAATCCAACGGCTCCAGTTCGTCAACGCATTATTGGTCGAGCAAGCTTCCAGAAGTTCATCGACCGTGCAGACAACCCATTCAAGGAGCTGGGTACAGCGGAAGAGACGCCGAGTATGTTTTCCAACAAGGATTTCAACACTAAACGTGAACAGTTAACAAGACTTCTAAAAAGGTATGATGCCATCCACATTGAAAACTGTTATTTTGCTCGCTGTTTGGAGCTGCAAATTGTTCCAAAGGGGCTAAGATTTTTTAAGTGCCCCAATGGGGTTCAAACGGGTGATGCATTTTTTGGTGAACTGGTGTGTTTCTTTAATGAAGCGGGACTCCGGTTCCTGAAGTTACTTCACGATAATAACTCGATGAAAAAAGAATTACTTAGAAAAGAAATTATGGAGCTCGAAGCCTTTTTTACACAGTCTTTGGGAACAGTTAAGTTTTGTGAGTTTTTTGAAACTGTTTCCAAAGAAACGGAACAATTATCAATTGATAATATCAATAGAAAGCAGCTTAAATTGTTGCGGGATGTTGAATCATATAAAAACAATTCTGCTTACACTAATTTTGGCATCCCTAACAAATCAAATAAATTGGTTAATAGTAAAGGTCAAGGATATAATAAAACTGACATTGGACATTATTCCAAAAGTGTGAGCCAAACAGGTAGTGACCGTGGGTCTAATAGTAATGTCCTAAAAAGGTTTGAATCAACCGATCGCTTTAAAACAAATACGAGCGATCGGGTTGTCCCTAGGACATCTTTTAGTAATAACATCCACTTGGATAAAGGGCAGGGTGAACAGATTATTCTGGTGGATGATGAGAACTTTCCACCGCTGCCCTCAACGGAATTATTAGACAAGACCAGCATTGCTTGTTCCGCTGCAGCGACAGGGCTAGTACATCCAGCCCCTTTGTCAACTTCTGGTGCAGCGTCTAATCGAAAAAATCAAGTTTCAACTAAGACTGTTTCAACAAGAAGCCGAACTTTTTTGAGTTCCCAGTCTTCAGGGGACGAGACATAGGATCTACCAATGAACATTTTAGTATTTTAAATTTAACTGACCATGTTTTTGATTTTGATGAACTTGCAGTGTTAAAGTTAGGTTTGAATTTTATTCCGGACAGTAGGGCTAATTATGTGAGAACTGTCGTGGATATTAAAAAATATTCCAGAAAATTAAATTTACATTTTTTATTAAATGACCTTCCTTCCACTCAAAATACTTTTGTTAAACCCTCTGTTTACTGTCCTAAGTTACATCATACCTTAAAGGTTTTTGAAGAAACCTGTATCCAGGATGTGGAGAGTTTATTAGGTCACCAGGTGAATTCTGTTGGTAATTTGTCAAAAGAAGAAAGGTTAGCTTTGAATAATTTACAGAAAATGACTGATAAATTTCGTTTTATGAAAAGTGATAAGGGCAATAATATAGTAATTATGAGGAAAGAGATGTATGAAAAGGGCATGTTGGACCTTTTGGGTAATCAGGATGAATATGAAATTATTCCTCTTTTTGAGATTATACCGTTTAATTCAGTCCTTTTTATATGATGCCCTTATGAATGGTGAAATTTCTCTGGAATTATATGAATTTTGTGAGATTTACAATCCAAGGATAGGTGTACTTTTTGGGATTCCCAAAGTACACAAGTCTGCAATTAGGCCACCTTTCAGACCAATTGTTTCGGCACCCTATTCAGCTACTGAAGGTATTTCTTTGGTACTTGATGCTATTCTAGGACCTGTGGTTTCAGATCAACCCTCTTTTGTTCAGGATTCTTGGCATTTTCTTAGGAGAATTAATCAATTTATTTGTACCCAAGGATTTAACCCTGAATTACAGATTATGTTTACACTGGATGTAATTTCCCTATTCACCTGTATCCCTCATTATGAGGGTGTAGAAGCCATCCGGGGTTTTTTGTCTACTAGTTGCCCTAATTTTAACAACGACATAATTTCTATTTTATGTAGGTTACTGGAGGTCACCCTTGAAAATAATTTTTTTCTTTTTGGTAACACGTATTATCGACAGAAAAGAGGGGTGGCCATGGGTTCTTCAGCAGCCCCGGCATTTGCCAATCTGGTTATGGCTTGGTGGGAGAAACAATTTTTACCCACCTTGATGGATAAATTCAAAATTTGTCTTTTCTGTCGTTTCATGGATGATTTGTTTTTTATTATTGATGGAGACTACACCACCATAGACCAATTTTTTAAGGAAATTAACATCCTTTCTGATTATTTGAAATTTACAAAAGGTTGTCAGGGACATACGATAAATTTTTTAGATGTGACTTTAAAATGGGATTTCATTGAAAACAGAATGCACAGTTCTATTTTTCGCAAAAAAACCTTTAACAATGGTTACTTGCATTATAAAAGTGGTCATCCTAAGTTCATTACCAACAACATCCCAAGGGGGCAATATATACGGGCGAGCCGTATGACTTCCAAGGATTCTGATTTGGAAGTCGAATTTTCATTTATTTCATCCCTATTTATCAACAGAGGTTATACAGTAACTAATTTGGACCGAACTAAGAAGGAAGTTTGGTCCCAAAGGGAAAGTAAATTTTCTCCTTTGTTAAACCTTATAAATAAGGAGGCTGACACTGTTAGGAGTGGGAGGACTGTTAATAAAATGGATACCAATTTGATTTGTTCCTTGGAAATGAGCTCCGATTGTAAGGAGATACAAAATATTATAAGGAGAAATTGGGGCATTATAAAAGGTAACAAGGATATTTTTCAGGTTTTGGGTGAAAAGCCAGTGTTTGTTTCAAAGAGTGGGTTAAATTTAAAGAGAATTTTTGAGACCCAGCAGAACAGTGTTTCTAAGTTAGTTACTCAGAGAAGGGGAATGTACCAATGTAACAATTGTAATTTTTGTCGTTTCATTTCCACCGGACCATACATTCTTGTTAGTACCCTTAAAAGAACCTTAGAGGTCCCAGGCTTTGTAAATTGTGGAACTAGGGGAGTTGTTTACATCGCCCTGTGTTCCACCTGTGATGCCTTTTACATCGGAATGACCACCAGGGAATTTAGAATACGTATAAGGGAACATCTTTATAGTATTAGGTCTAGGGACGAAAGGAATGCCTTGTACAAGCATTCTCTGAACTGTTCATCTTTTAAAAAATTTTTGTTTACTATATTAGAGAAAGATTTGAGGGAAGGAGATTTTAGGAATTTTCTCCTACAAAGAGAGACCTTTTGGCAAATTAAATTAAAATCGGACAGCCCACCGGGACTTAATGAGACCATTAATATTAAATGTTATTTGAACCAGCGTAGGTTAAATGTAAATAAAACAGGACATTCTATTTTTTCTCATTTTTATTAGGTTTTAAAGAATGGTTATGACTGTTTAAAGGTTTTTTAAAAGTGATTTTATTTTCATTTGTATTAAATTTTGTCTTAATTAATTAATTAGTCACATGATTTGTACTGGATATTTAAGAGGTCAGTCGATTTAATGTAATTATTCTGATGAAGTGTCTATACGAAAGCGGCTAATAAAACAGTATATGCTATTTCCTTGTCAGTGGTATTGGTTCTGCAATGTTCAAAATGTTTTTGTCAGCTTTTTATGGTTGACATTTTATTTTGATTATTTACAATGTACTATATATTTATATGGTTCCTGGCAAAACGTTGTAAGTACAAAATGTTTTAGGTACAAACAAAACATTGAAACCTATTTTATGTAGAGGGGACACACCCCGTTACACTCCCCGCTCACCACCTGCTTATTATATATACCACCTCTGGGATTGCACAAGAGAGGGGAAAGGGCAAATTCCACTTTCGACATTTTGCACATTCAACATTTTGGATGGAAAACGTGTGTATATATATATATATATATATATATATATATATATATACACACATATATATATAGATATACATACACACACACACACACACACACACACACACACACACACACACACACACACACACACACACACACATGAATATATATAAAATGTGACACATTTGACACTTGCTAAAAAGAGGACCAAAAAATAGCCTCCCTAGCTACTGATAATCACAAGGCATTCTTTAACCATGTCCAAAATCTAAAAAGGAATACACAGCTATGCTTTGAACTAATTGTGGATGGCACCACCATACTAAACTGGAGGTAATAGCCAACCTGCTAGCTGATAGATTTGGAGAAAACTTCACCCCCCTAACCATCCAGTCATCCCCCAAAGTATACCTGCCACTATTCATCAGCCTATTATCTCAAGAGATTAGGTCATCTCAGTGCTCTCCAAGTCCAAAAACACAGCATCACTGGGGCGAGACAACATCCCAGGTTGCCTTTTAAACAACTTAAAACTGACCTAGCAGACCCACTTGGATCCCTGTTTAACCACATCCTGTAAACTGCCTATGTTCTGCCAGAAAGGAGGGCAGCAACAGTAATTCTTCTGCACAAAGGGGAACCATCGACCAACTCTGGGAATTACAGGCCCATAAGCTTGACTAGCCTCCTCTGCAAGGCCATGGAAATAATCATTATGGACCTTATTAAGAATGATATAAGTAATCTCCATTCTATGGACTCAACCCAGTTTGAATTCTTTAAAGGTAGATTATGCCTGTTAAACCTGGCTGACTTCTTCAAGAAAGTCACCAAGGTCCTGGAGTAGGGAAAGACAGTGCATGCCACCTGTCTTGGCCTAGCCAAGCATTTGACACAATCCCCCACTCAAGTACCACAGAGAAACTTTCCCAATTGGGAATTAACCCCTACATTACCAGATGGGCTGCCATCTGGGTCACTGACAGGACACATATTTCTCAGAAGTCCAGGGAAACTTAGATGGCCTGTGGCTGACCGCGTTCTCCTGATGATTGCAGATTGTGAGCAATCACTGAGTCCCCTAATGTTGTTAATGTACTGCAGACAAGGTTAACACAGACAAATGATTGGTGCCAAAGCCATGGATTAAAGCTAAATGCAAAAAATGCATTTATTATTCCCTTTGGGAAAACTGACATCCCTGATAATTACATTATAGACAGCACCCCCAAGTGTAGACCCAGTGGTACATGATCTGGATACTCAGGTTGATAGCAATCTGAACTTTGACTATCACTTATCCACAGTAGTAAGGAAATCCTATGTGGCACATCTTATAAATAAAGGCATCGCATCTAGATAAAACAATGTTATAATTCTATTATACTCTGCCCTCATCAGACCAGCAAGTGAGTGCAATGCTCCCTTTTGCATGTACCTCACCAGATACCTACAACAACTGGACAGACCACAGACATTTCTCACCAAACATTACAGATTACACAAAACAAGTATTATGTGGAAAGACTGAAAGCCCTGTCACTGTATTCTGTCTTCTACAAGTTGTAAAGGGTGACTTCTGCCTGGCTTACAAGGCAAGGCCGTGATGGAAATGCTGCATATTCATTAATCAAACTGCAGGAGGGTTACTCGCTTCAGGGATTGTTACTTAGCCTCTGACATAAACAGGTCATGCTGGAGAGATAGATACATCTCTCAGAGATGCCAGTTTCCTGGAACAAGCTTCCAATTCACATGAAGGAGAGACCCTCGCAACCCCTCTTTAAACAAACCCAAATCAATGGATAAGTAACTGCAAATTCACTGCTGGGGTGGCCTGGACAGAGAAAATTGATATTAACGAACATAGACACTTATCTCTTTGAACTTCACTCACCTAACCACTGACAATTGGGACAACTCGGTATAAACATGGCTAGGCTTGAAAGGGCTCTACGGCCATTAGCGTAGTAACTTCCTGTGAACCTACATGTATCATGAACAGTGAGATCACAGAGGAAATCACTTTAAAAAAATGTAATCAAATGAGACTATGCATAAAGACAAGAGTTGGAGGGTTAGCATAATGGTTAAGGTCTTTATTTCACAGACACATGGTACAGCATTTGAATCTGACCTCTGGTTATTGGCTGTTCTTGTAATTAAATCATGAGGGAGTGCACTGAATGAGAAGGAGACAATATAGCCACTACACAAACATAAGCATAAAATAAAAGTCCTTTCTAATAAAACACAAATTACTAATTGGTATATTAGTGATGGTTATTAATTTGATAATTAGATAAGCCTATAGGTACACATTTTATTTTACAGGGCATACCCAAGAGATGTGTCATAGGTTCATAGGTAGGTACTAGGGTATCAGCCCTCATGCCTATATAAGCCTAGCCAAAAAAGTTCCCTGGCTTTTGCCACTCAGGAAAATTATTTTCCTGTGCCCCTCTTGAGCAGAGCCACAGAAGTGATCCCCAGGGTGATTTTCTTATCTTCCATCCAATTGCAAAGATTTCTCTTAAAGAGGGCTTATGAGGAGCTCTGTTTGACATGAATGGGTAGTCTGTTCCAGAGCATAGGAAGTCGTTGGGACAGGAATCTATCCCTCCAGCATGTTCTGTTTATTGTGGTGACAAGGTATAGGTCCCTGGAGCATGTGGCTTGGAGAGATTGGGGTTTAAGTGTAGCATGTCCAACAGCTCTGGGTTTGACATGGGTTTGTATGTTAGGCATAGGTCGCATCTGAGTAGGCGATATGCGATGGAGTAGAGCTGGAGTTTTTTGAGACAGTCTGCGTATGGCATCTGTTTGAGGCCAGTAATCCTCTTAGTGAGGTATTTCAGTGGTCTTTCTAGTTGTTGTAGATGTCTTGCAAGGTACATGCCAAATGGGGCGTTGTACTCTATAATGGGTCTGATGAGGGATGAGTAGAGAGGAACAATGACCCCTTTTTTTCTGGAGGAGAATCCCTTTGTGATGAGGTGGGCCACGTAGAAGGATTTCTTGACTACTGTGACAAAGTGATTATCAAAGGAGAGACTACTGTCCACCTGTGTCCCAACATCTCTTATCACACTCTTGGTGACTAGTAGGCTACCACCTATGTAGTAGTTCATGGGAACACTGTTTTTCTCAAAGAAGATGACAATGCACTTCTTGGCATTGAGCTTGAGGCAATGGCTTTGACACCAAGCATCAGTTTCAGTGAGATACCTTTGTAGAATGTCCACGTCATTAGGTGATTCTATAATGGCTCTTAGTTTGCAGTCATCTACAAACTTCATTAGCCAAAGACCTGCTGTATTAGTCTGGACTTCTGAGAAGCAGATGCCAAACAGGAGAGGACCCAGGACTGAACCCTGTGGTACTCCACTTGTCACTGGTCTGTAGTCAGATGTGGAGTTAGTTACTTTCACTGTGTGGATTCTGTCAGTGAGCCTGTTGGCCACCCATCTTGTGACATAGGGATTTATGACCAGTCTACTGAGTTTATCTATAATTCCAGAGTTTGGGATGGTGTCAAAAGCCTTGGTGAGGTCAAGATAGGCTGTGTGCCCCACCTTACCCTTGTCCATGACTGTGGTGATTGCCTCAAAGAAGTCAATAAGGTTTAAGAGACATGATCTACCTTTTACAAACCCAAACTGAGTGGGGTCCAGAGTTTGGAGGCTACCCATGTCCTTGTTTATAAGCTCCAAGATGATACATTCCATGGCCTTGGAGACCAGGCTCATCAGACTAATGGGGCGGTAGTTCCCGAGTTCCATGGTGGTGCCTCCTTTGTGGAGTGGGATAACCATTGCTGTGCACCATTCAGTAGGCACAAAGCCTGAAGTGAGGCTATGATTGAACATGGTACTTAGGTGGGGTGCCAGTTTGCTCTGTAGTTTGTGCAAAATACAGCATGGGATGTTGTCTGGTCCCATGGATTCTGTGTTCTTGGTTTTGGAGAGTGTGGTCTTTACTTGTGTATCCGTGATTACAGGGGATTTGCATTCTTCTGGTATAGAGATGGGCCCTTTGGGGGTGTAATGTTTGCACTGACCCTATCTGCCAGGATGCTGGCAATAACAGTTGGTTCTGTACATCTAGTGCCATTGTGCTGTAGCTCGGAGCAGATCTGAGTGTTGCCATTGAGATTCTTGACATAGCTGTAGAATGCTTTGTGGTTGTCTTTAGAATCAGTGGTGATTTTATTTTCATAACTAGCTTTGGAGGATTTTATGAGGATCTCAGCTTCTTACTGAGGCTGACCAGGGAGTTGCTGCAGTCAGGGGATTTTACTCTTTTTTGCAGTAGCTTCTTCCTTCTGTTGTAGAGGTTATTTATGACAGGGGACCCCCAGATCAGCTTCCTTCTTTTGGAGGATAGGGTCTTGGTTCTGTTGGGGATGGCAGGATCCATGCACTCATATATGTGTTTATGCTGTGCATTTGTAAACGCTTCAGCAGTCGTACCTCTATTTTCCGTCTGTATAAGTATCATGAAGTTTGCCACTTCTGTCTTAAGAAGCATGAAGTTGGCCTTGGAGAAGAATTTTATGGTGGTTTCCTTGATGGAGGGTGGGGGTGGTATATGGATGTCTAGGATGATTAGCTTGTGGTTGGATCTGACTAGTGAGGAGTTGATCTCCGGCATGGAATATCGGTCACCCATATTGGTAATGACCAGGTCCAGGATATTGCTGCCTCTGGTGGGGGTATGGACAAGCTGATCCAGGGCGTTGGAATTTATGAATTCCAGAAAACATCGGGCAAATGAGTTAGTACATGAGTAGTTTTCACAGTTGATGGTGGGGTAGTTGAAATTGTCCATTATTATGGTATTGGGCTGTACCTGAATATTTTCCAGTATATCAAGAAACGTGGAGTGGGCATCCTGGGGCGTGGTGGGGAATCTGTAACCAGCTACAACCTGGATTGCAGTCTTGCCCAATGTTAGTTGTGATTGGATAATTTCAAATGCATTATGTTGAGCAACTAGCCTGGAGATGTGGAAATCCTTAATGAATATGGATACGCCTCCTCCTTTAGTGTCTCGGTCCAGGTTGGGTGGCCGAAAGGTGTGGCAGGAATTATAGCCTGGTAATGCAGTGGTGCTCACTGGAGCTTTGAACCAGGTTTCTGTCACTGCATAGATGTCAATGTTCTCCATTTTAAGGAGTGCCTCGTGTAAGTGCAGTTTGAGGTTTAGACTTCTAGCACTGAGTAGCATTACCCTCAGATTTTGCTTGCTTGTACCTGCTATGGTGGTGAGTATGTCATTTGAACCTTGCCTAAAAAAGGCACTATAGGGGTGGCAAGAGCATTAGACAGTATCCGTACTCCCAAGGGTGACAGGTGAAGGCCATCTCTGGCAAAGCATCGTGGTTTGTCAATCATGTCATCCCAGGCAGACAGATACTGGATCCCCTTAGAATGACACCAGAAGCTTAGCCAATTGTTGAAGTCAGTCATTTTGTCCTTGTACTGTGGTATCATTCTGGGTAATGGCAGGATGCTACTCAGGGCTTAGGGTCATACCTGCCTGGGCTACAAGATCGGAGAGCTCCTCCATGTCTCTTTTCATGTAGTCCGGGGAAGTACATCTCAGGTCCTTCACACCAACATGGATAATGACAGAGTCATATTTGTACTTGTTGTGGAATGACCTGAGTGCTTGCATTATGTGGTGGATCCTGGCACCCGACAGACAGCTTACAGTAACTTTCTCCTTGTTTAGCCTGGTGAGTGGGACGTCAGTGTGCCTGACTATAGAATCAACTGATTAGTGTGTTGGGTACGTTATTTTGCTTATGGGCTGAGGTTGAGTGGCAGACTGATTTTGTGGGCTATGTGTCATTTGGGTAGTGTTGGGGTGGTTGTTGCTTGCATTTCTGCTTTGGAGGTCTCTGTTGTTTGGGCAGATTTTTATTGAGAGTCTCCGCCAATGTAGGTGTGTGTTTTGTGTTACTGTGTGTGGGTTTAGGTGGTGTAGGTTTTGGTGGACTATGTGTTCAGTGTGGTGTGGTGCAGGTGTTTACCTTCTCCTCTTAACTGTCTAGACCAGTCTTGGCTGGAGGAAGCTTGGCTTCCAGTTTGGCTATATAAGTGCATCTCTCACAGGTTGTAGTGTTGGGTGGTAGGAGGAGAAGGTTGTCTGTGTACATGAGGCAATTGCTACATTGCTCCAAGATGCCCTGATTCATCAGGTGGACAGCAGAAAACACAGGGAGCGGACCCTTAGACATGGCTAGATAGGTGCTTATCACTTTAAGTACTAAAAACTGTTTTCCTCTCAACAAGTGAGGAAAGTTGAGTGCTGCAGTAATTTGTAGTTTATTTAGTGCTTGCCACGAGTTTTGAACAAGTGCTGAGCACAAGGATACAGTTTTGAGTGCTAAAACTGTCTTATTAATCAACTTGTGCAAAGTTGCACAATTTGCAGGTAGAAACTGAGGGGAATCAAACATAGGACTACAGGATTGTTCTTTTATATATTTGTCAACCAGTTATAGCAACATGGCACCACCATCTCTTTAAATGAATGACGTGGGACAGGATTAAGCTCGTTTTATGTGTCATTTTCTCAGTCACATGTGCCAAATTTCTAAATTTTTCCATGAGACAAGAAAGTGCAGAAATGGAGTTTGACAAACAAGTGAGAGAGACAAAGGTAGGGAAAAGTACAGAAGTATTCCTACTGTCAGCAGCAGAAAGGCGGATGCTGCATAATTTAAACAGCAAGGCAGAGGCTGTTGAAATAAACAGTGCCAAGGATGTTTAAACAATGCAGTTCCTGCCACAGATCTATTTAGTTGCTGTTTGTTTGTAGACCTTGGTAGTGGGCTGATTCAATAGAACCAGTTTGTCTATTGCCTGGGAACAAAGAAAAAAGTTACAAAGACTAACAAGAAGGATGGTTTACAAACATAGGTTACAAGGGGTTATGCGGACGGAGTACATACAACAAATGGAACTTCCCCTAATGTACTTTTCAATGTTTGCAGATTTTGAAATATTTACATGATTGCACAAGTAAATATACATATAATAAATGAACTGCAAAGAACTTTAACATCAGGTTCTAATATAAACAAACTGTTCCTAATGCAGCATTCGGCAGTGTAATAAATTAGGTTCAGTCTGAAGTCAGTGCAGCCAAAGGCAAAATGCATGTTTATCTGATGGGAAAATATGCAAAAAAAGATAATGCATTAAGGTTATCTTGTATTTATGCATGGGTACAGGTTGGAATGTGATATAAGAATAAATTATTACCAGTGGAATATTAAAGTAAAAGATGCAAGACAGGGTTGGTAAAACAACACGTATCTTGTGAAACACTCTACTCTGTCCCATTTATGAGCGAGTAAATAAATACGTAAATAAAGAGGAGCATAAAGAGTTATCTTTTAGTACGGCTTTCACCTTAAACTGTCTGTGGTTTTGTTATTCCTTACATCAGGAAGTTGTTAACCCAAAATTCAGGGACAAGAAAAGAGAAACCAGCATTGCTAGCAGATATGGAATTTTGTGCTTTGCAATTGGTTTGAAACTAAAAGTTATATATTATGCTTCTAGAATGACGTATGAAGGCTAGTTGAGGAAAGATGTCTTGTATAATGATTTTCTGAATAAGATTTAATAAAATAAGGTCTGCCCATTCTTAAGTACAAGCCAATTGGTGAGAGAAAGGGTAATCATTAAGTCTGAGCAACATCGGAACTTGGATGGAAGAACGTCAGACCCAGCCTAGGATAGTCGACTACATCCACATTTACAAAATCCACTGAACATGTGGGACAAACAGACAAATGCAGGTTTTGTAAATCAGAACTGAAACAGTTGCTGGGGGTGATACACTCATGGTAGAGGGCCTGTACACTGAAAGACATAATAATGTGGCAAGACTATTTGTGCAAACAATATAATATAGAAGTAGTTGAGCAGCATTACAAACATAAACCATAAACATTATACAGGATGATAAAGTTTATACCACATGGGATCACCCATTACCAACACTTTAAAAAAAATAGTTGAGACAAAACTAGATATAGTAGTCCATGGAAAAAAGATAGAAGTAACGTTGATCATTGAAACTGCTATACCCAATGATTGCAGTGTCTTACATACAGATACACAAAGTCATAAAATACCAGCATTTGCAGACAGAAATGAAAGCAATGTGGAAAAAAGATACTCAGATAGTTCCAATAGCATTAGGAACAATGGATCTAATACTAAAGAATTTATAGTCATACTTAGGTATGCTACTGATACATAACTCCATATGAACTGCAGAAAGAGTAATTTCTGGGCACATTGCAGGTGCTGCTAAGAGCACTTTTGGCTAACATTAAAGATTGAAACAACACTAATTTAACAATCTTTAATCATACTTTGACTTAGGAATGGGGTCCATTCGCATCATGGTATTAGAAACCCAAAAGACTTGGAGAAATGAAATCATGATAACCCTTAAAGTTGCTGTGTTGTCAGAGGGTAAGATATATAACTAATTTTACAGATATGATGTGACTACCCTACTGTGACACAGCTCCAGCTTACAAGTCATCAAACACTTTTTGGAAATCAAAGCAAATAGAAATTATAAACAGGAATGATAAACTCAGAGAATGACCATGTGAGTAGGTTGTCTTCAGGAGCACAGAACATTCTGGGAGTACATTCATGCTAACACTCGAGCTCATCAAGTCAAGCTTGAAGGCTAAGTACTGAGTAGCTATCTCATACCTACAGCCAAAAATTATTTCCAAGAAGCAAGAAGGGTCATGTTGTTAAGCCTGCCCACCACCTGGAAGAGCACTAGTAGTTGGTTTGCTGATGCAGAGATGTCCCAGGACAAGTACAATGGTTGCCAATGGGAGATCCCAGGGTCATAACGTGAAAATGATTGTGTAGCAGAATCCTGATCACAAGAAGTGCCATTTCTGCACCAGTCTTCATTTAATCCTCTTCAGCTCATGGAGTTGAAGACATTACCATGGCTTGTATAGCATAAGATGAACAGGGCATGGTGCAACTGAACTGGGGGCAGAATCTCAAATGTAGCAGAGTCATATTAGAAACAGAAGCAGCCTCACCAATATTCCTGGCAATAAACTTCTGCAAATGTTGATGTTAAATAAATGGAGAGCCAGCTCATATTATTGCAAACCAACATACCCTGGTCAAACGGCACCATTAGAAGTACTTCAAGCATAAACGGAATGAGGCTGTGATCAGACTCATGTGGCAGGGGCCACCTCCATGTCACTGATCTCAGAATGCAGCTGGAACACCAGCTCCACAGTATGTCTCTGTATATGAGCAGCAGTTACCAGCCTGAGTGAAACCAAATCCATTCATAGTACAAATAAATTCTTTAATGAGAGTCACAAACTCACAGACTCCTCATTGACTGCAATATTGAACTCCTGCATGTATTAATCCTCACAGTGACATCAAAGCAGCTGATGCAGGCAAGTCAGTGAACTCCAAAAAGAATATTCTTGCACCAAAGGGTGGATGGTAGGCAAGGAGGTACTGACAATATTCTGTTACACCTATGATTTATACAGAGGAGTTATCTGTCTTAACATCATTCCACTCCACAAATGAAAGTGACAGTGCCAACCCCACCAGACCGACCCACTTGGAACACTGAACTACAGAAATCACGGATGCACTATAACCACAAGAATGATGCCATAAATGGATTCAAGTCAGGTTTCAGTAATGAATGGCCTGTTAATACCAATCAGAGAATCTGATATAATAGCAGTCATGCTTCTGAAAGGCCTAGTGTTTGAGGAAAGTACTGTGGGATCCATGAGTATATGACAAAGAGCCATATCATGAGAAACTGGGCCACATTTTGAAAGTGGTCCTTGCTAAGAATAACTTGGTGAGTATGGCTTGATATACTATATCTTCTGTTCAACAACAAATGACTCATCCATGACGGATCGAGACATCTATTTTATAACTTACTCTGAGTTCATATTCATAGGCTTAATAGACCATTAACGAACCTAGCCCAGTTTTCAAATTTCCCCAAAGTACTTTCTTGTTAAGTGACTTGCTCAAGGTCACACTGTAAGCAACCAGAGGATGACAGAATCAAACTATGCACCACAAGAAGCAGCTTGTTAAGCGCTCATAGTCTTAATCCTCTGTGCTAACTGCCAGCACTACTCACTTCTCATATGTGATTAGAAGGGATTTCCTCCTATAATGATGGTACAATGGGCACATTCCCCCATATAAAATGCTTCATACTGCTGTCAGCAAGTTTCTCATTTAAAGATAGACAGATAGGATCATAGGAAGTTACTAGGCTAATGGCCATTACAAACCTAGTCAAGTTTGGCCCTTGTTTTCATGATCAGCACCTATTGCCCCTGTCCAAGAGAGAAACAGGTGGAACCCCCAGGGAGAATTTATGGTCACCCATCCAATTGTCCAGATTGCACTTGAAGAGGGCCAAAGATGTGCTCTGGTATACATGAATTGAGAGTTTGTTACACAGGTGTGATAACCTCTGGGAGACATATCTGTCCCTCCAGCAGGTTCTATTAATGTCACATCCCAGGTTAAGTTCTTTAGAGTGAGCAACCCATAAGCCATTTACTTATGCAGCATTTTCAATAAAGCAGAGTCAGAGATTGCCTTGTATGCAAGGCAAAGATTGCCTCTGAGTAATCTGTATGAAACAAAGTAAAGTGAAAGTGATTTCAACCGATCCACATAGGACAGATGGTGAAGGCCTTGAATTCTCCTTGTGAGGAACCTTTGTGGTCTCTCCAATTGCTGCAGGTGCTTGGAAAGGTACATACCTCAAGGAGCATTGTACTCAATTATTGGCCAGAAGAGGGAAGAGTACAGTGAAGGTATAACTTCTTTTTGTCTGGAGGCAATGCCCTTCCTTATGAGATGAGCAATATAGAATGCCCTTCTTACCACTGTGGAGACATAGTGATCAAAGGTAAGGTTGCTGTCAACCTGTGTGTTCAGGTCTGTCACCACCGAGTGCGCATTTAGGGTGTTTCTACTGATGTGGTAGTTAGAACATCACTCTTACTGAAAGGGATGATAATACTTTTTTTTTTTGCATTGAGTTTCAGGCCATGGCTTTGGCATCAATCATTTGTTTGTGTAAGACCCTCTTGTAGGATGTTGACATCATTTGGGGATTCTATGACCGCTCCCAGTTTGCAATCATCAGCAAACTTTGTCAGCCACAAACCTTTAGTTGTTACTTGCACTTCGGAGAAATATATTCTGAACAGTAGAGGTCCCAGGAGTGATCCCCGTGGAACACCACTGGTTACGGGTCTGCTGTTGGAGATGGAGTCCCCTGTTTTGACTGTATGGATTTTATCAGTGAGCCAGTTAGTGCCCCATCTAACAATATAAGGGTTGATACCTAGCTGGCTGAGTTTGTCAATAATGTCTGAGTGGGGAATAGTGTCAAAAGCCATGGCCAAGTCCAGGTAGTCCAATGCACAGTTTTGCCCTCATCCAGGGCTCTGGTGATTGTCTCGAAAAAGTCTGCTACATTTAACAGACATGATCTCCCTTTAACAAATCCAAACTGAGTAGGGTCAAATATTTGGAGATCATCTGTATCTTTGTTGATAAGGTCCATGATTATTTGTTCCATGGCCTTGCAGATAAGGCTAGTCAGGCTAATAGGTCTATAGTTCCCAGGGTCAGTGGAAGCACCACCTTTGTGCAGGGGGATAATGGGGGCCATTTTCCATTCAGCTGGCATGAAGCCGGTGCTTAGACTATGACTGAAGAGAGTATCCAATGGTGCTGCTAGTTCTTGTTGGAGCCCATGTAGGACGCAGCCTGGGATGTTATCGGGTCCCATATATGCTGTGTGTTTGGCCTTAGAGAGGGTGTATATGACCTGTTCTCTAGAGATACAAGGTGGGGGTCAGGTGGAAGGAATGTCATTGGGTATGTGTGGTAGGGATAAGGGAGTGAGGTTTTCACAGTACCTGTTGGCTAACAGGTTTGCTATGTCCACAGGCTCAGTCTATGTGGTATCCTTAACTACCAGTTCTGTACAAATCTGGGTCTTACCAGTAGGCTATGGATGTAACTAAAGAATGCCTTACGGGTGTTCTTAGTTGAGGACACTAATTTGGATTTAGTTTGCTTTGGAGGACTTCACAAGAAGTCTTATTTGCTTATGTAAGCTGAGGAGGGAGCGTTTCCAGTTTAGGGCTCACTCCCTCTTACTCTTAGACAGCAAGTTCTTACTCTTATTGTAAAGTCTACTGATGGTGGTTGTCTACCAGGCAGGTTTGTTCTTTCTTGATCAGTCCTGTCAGGTATGGTTATGTCAATGCAGTTATATAGGTGTTGCAAAAAAGCATTAATGTACGACTCAGTGTAGTTGCCAGTTTCATCTGGGGGGGGTGCAGTCAAGCAATTTATACCATCCCATAGAAGGATATAATCTGCTTTGGAGAAGTTTTTTAGTTTAGTTGCTGCTGAGGGGGGGGTCAGGTGTGATAGTTACTTCGAACGAGACTGATTTGTGGTCAGATTTGACAAGGGAAGACCTCACAGTGGGGGTACTACAGTGGTCTCCCATATTGGTAAACACCAGATCCAGGATGTTGGTAGCCCTAGCTGGGGTGTTCACCAGTTGGTCCAGGGTATTGGAGTTAATGAACTCAAGGAATATTTGGGCAAGTGAATTTGACCATGAGTAATTTATTCAGTCAATGGATGGGTAATTAAAATCAGCCAGAACCATGGTGTTTATTTAGATGTATCTTGATGGATTCCAGTAGACCCAAAAAGGCAGAGTGGGTGTCCTGATTCATGGAGGGGGTCCTGTAGATGGCAATGACTTGAATAGGTGTCCTATCAACAGTTTGTTGCACCTGATGTGTCTCCAGGGAATCATACTGTTTAACCAATCTGGGGGTGTATTTATCTTTAATGAATATTGATACATTGTCTCCTTTAGTTTTCATGCCTTCCTTTCATGGTCTGAACATGTGGTAGGAGGTGTAACCTAGTACAACTAGTGTGCTCTCCACAGTCTTGAACCAGGTCTTCGTGACTGCACAGATGTCATTATCTTCAAAGAAGAGGGCTGCTTCCAGTGAGTGCAGTTTCATGTTAAGACTCTTAGCATTTACCAGCTTAGCTTTGAGGTTGTTTTTTTGATGACATTTTTAGGTCAGGAATTTTGTCCTTGTGACATTGCTTAAAAATGCCACTGTGGGGTGGGCAAGAGCCTTTTCCAGTTGCTGAAATACCAGGGGTGACAGATGAAGACCATCTCTGGCAAAGGGTCTATGTCAATTATTCGAATGCTTAAAATGTCGAACGTTATATGGTCGAGACCATATGTTCGACATTTCAAGTGTTTGAAGGTTGACTTTTAATAGCGCCATCGAGTGCAGAATGGGAGAATTTCCCTTTTCTGCACTGAAGTGTAGTCTCGAAGTTGGTATATTTAAGTTGGAGGGTTTGGAGGGGTGCAGGGGGGCTTGCCCCCCTGCTCGCACTGTTAGTGTATGTTTTTCTTTTTCTTTTTTTTTATTAGATATTCGAATTTCCAAAATATCGACCATATGGTATTCGACATTTTGGAAGTTCGAATATTTAACATAGACCCTCTGGCAAAGCATTGAGGTCTATTGATTATGTCATCCTAGGCTTACAGAAACTTGATTCCCCTTCGAATGACACCAGAAACTAAGCCAATTATTGAAGTCAATGATTTTCGGTTTATATTGTGTTATCAACCTAGGTGAGGGTAATATGCTGCTCAAGGCTAGAGACATACCTGTCTGTGACACACAATCAGAGAGCTCAGTCATGTCTCTCTTCATATAGTTACGTCTCAGGTTCTTCACACCAGCATGTACTATGACCGACTCATAATGGTACTTGTTGTTGAGAGACGTGAGTGCCTGCATGATCTGATGAATCCTGGGACCAGAAAGATAGCTGACCATGACTTTCTTCTTGTTCAGCCTAGTGAGGGGGGCATCTGTGTGTCTCACTACACAGTCTCCTATGATTAAGATATTTGGAGTGGATTTGCATTGCCTTATGGGCTTTGTTGGTGAGATACTTGCGCTTGTGTAATTATGTGTATTGTTATGTTTTGGCTGTTATGGTTGGTTTACTTTGTACATGTTTTGAAGGTCTCTGGTGTTTAGGTACATTTTTTTGTGAGTGCCTGCGCATATGCTAGTCTATGTGTATGCTGTGTGTCATGAGTAGGAGTTGTGGTAGGTGGGCTGACAACCCACTCTGTATTGCTATCTATTGAGCGAGAGAGTTGTGATTCCAGATTCATAATGTAGGTGCATCTCTCACAAATGGTGCAGCAATTATTTAGAACTTGGGGGTTGTCAGTCACTAATTATTATTTATAAATCTGTTATTGATAGTTGTATTGGAACTGTTGTGGGTATTCAAAGTAGAACACACATACTGAAGACCATACCTGGAATAATAATTATTTTGTTGACAGATTTACTGGTATATCTTCTGGGTGAAAAATATTTTTCATTACAGGACTAGTTTGTGATGGAATAATATTCCATTATGGGTTAGAAAATCAGAATCTGTTAATTCTTTTATTTTAAAGTTGGACCTACAGATAAGTTCTAAGGCATTTAACCTGGGTCTTTATGGTGGCACGTTCTTTGGTGGCCTTAGTAGGCAATGAGATGATTACCCTAAGAACAAAATGTGAGATAAGGCATCGTTTTATTTAAGAAGCTCTAAGTTCAAAGTAATGACTTCAGTAATATAGTAGGTAATAACAGCTCCATTAAAAAATACACATCTGCAGATTTTAATGAAAAAACTCCCAGAGCTTGTGTAGATAAGCACCATCTAAGAATAACTTCATATTTGGAATTTTCAAGAGATCTTCGTAACAAATACGTGTAGATGAAAACAGAAACAGGCATTTAATTCTTTAAGTCTGTCCAAGTATTGCAGCAATCAAATGCTGCTTTCCCCTTCACAACCTTTCCCACACATAGTCAAAGTCCTTGGTACAGAAATGCTGTTCCATGCCTTCTGTGACATGTCCCAAAGCTCCATCATCTGCTCCATGAAATGTCTTAAAGCTCCATCATCTGCTCCATGAAATCTTATTTACTGATGTCATACTTAAATTTCACTGTGTTTGTAGACACATCGTCCTGTTGCAATGGTCCCTTCTAAGATGGCTTCACCATCCTGAAAAATGGATCTTCCAAACCACACTCCTCCAGGAGTCTTCCTGGCATCAGCAAACATCTAAATTACTTTCTAACCTCATTACAATATCTGATTAATAAAATGGAATGGCAAACCAGCTCCTACTGAACTGATGGCTCAGTCCTCTGGTTTCACATTCTCATCCCTACATAACAAGATGCATGGTCTGTAATGGCTGTATTTTACTTGTCAAATGGGGTAATCAGTGTAACAGTCCATAATGTGCTATTTTTCTCATAGGTATTTATTTATTTAATTTATTTATTCTTTATTTATTGACATTTGATTACTGGGAGGTCTGACTGGATAAAAATAACACTTCAAGACTTCCAAGTGCAACAAAGAAGAATAAGTCAATAAAGGAATGGACCAAAAACAGGATAATGCCACTTCCTATGATGTCTAGACTCCATGTGTCCTGTGTAGTGGTAGTACAAGTCACAGGAAACTCAGAAAATTGACTGCCTTCTCTAGTAGATGTTGAGGGATGATTAGTATAGCTGCTGAACTGTTTGATTTAATGTACTTTAAGGAGGCTTTAGTTAGAGGAAGTGAGGCCAGCTCTTACCTGATTACCTCTGATGTTTTCCTTATGAGTAATAGGTGCATGACTGACAGAAATCTAACTGCTTGGGAGGGCAACCTCTGGTACCTCCCCTATGAATGAATGACAAATATTCATTTGAAATTTTACTCTAATATCACAATTCACCAATAAAAAGACCTGCAAAATTTAAAATAAGCACTATGCACCTGCCTTGTGTGTGTGTGTGTGTGTGTGTGTGTGTGTGTGTGTGTGTGTGTGTGTGTGGAGGGGGGGGTCAACTTTCGCACACCTGCTAGTTACATATACTAACTCCCCAGTCACATGGTGCTTTTCTCCCCAGGCCTTCTCTGAAAATAAGTTTCTACCCAGTCAGACTTCCCAGTTATCCAATGTCAATAAATAAATAATGAATACATAAATAATTATTGCAAAAAATGGAAAGCCCCAATTATAGTCATAGGTTCACAGGTGTTTACTAGGCTAATGACCACAAGGGCCTTTTTAAGCCTAGCCATGCATCCCAAATCTCTGACAAGTTCTGATTTCCTAGATAACTGTAACCAAGGGCCTGGGAGATGAACCATTTACAGGTTATCTTTGTCCATTATAAACATTGGTGCCAAACCAGTAATGAATTTTTGGTTTTGCATCCAATTGTCCAAGCTGCACTTGAATTGGGTTAGGGAGGAACTTTGCTTCACATGGATGGGGAGCCTGTTCCAAAGAAAGGGTAGTCTCTGGGATACAAACCTGTCTCTCCAGCAGGTCGTAGTTATATCAAAGGCATGGTTTCAGTCTTTAGAATGGGTAATTCTGGTGCTGTTTGTTTTGTGGATATGCAGAGGTCTATCAGAGTGGGGTCTGACAATGCCCTGTATGCCAGGCACAGATCTCCCCTCAAAAGCCTGTAGGAGACAGAATACAGGGATAGGGCCTTGAGGAGGTCGGCATAGGACATTTTACTTAAGCCCTGTATTCTTAAGTGAGAAACCTCTGTGGATGTTCTAGTTGTTGGATATACCTGGTTAGGTACATACCAAAGGGGGCATTGTACTCAATGATAGGTCTGATGAATGCCGAATACAGTCAAACAATGACTTCCTTGGACTTAGATGCCATACCTTTGTTTATAAGTTGTGCAACATAGAATGATTTCCTCACTACTGTAGACATGTGATGATCAAAGCCTAGAGTACTATATATGTGTGTCCCTAAGTCCCTGACTACTGGGTCATTTCTAAGGGGTGTGTTGTCATTATGATAGTTACCAGGGATGGATGACTTCCCAAAGGATATTATTATGCATTTGTTGGCATTTAGTTTTAGTCCATGACTCTAACACCAGTTCTTTGTCTGTGTCAGCCCCAACTGGAGAACATTTGTGTCAGTATAAGAATCAATGACAGCTCCCAATTTGCAATCATCTGCAAAGTGAGTCAACCAGAGACCATTGACACTGGCCTTGACTTCTGAGAAGCAAATGCAAAAAGGAGTGGTCCAAGGACTGATCCCTGAGGAACTCCACTTACGACTGGCATCTTTGTAGATGTGGACTCCCCAATTCTAACTTCCTGGGTCCTGTCTGTGAACCACTTGGCTATCTACCAGGTGACATACAGGTTTGTATCTTACCTCTTGAGTTTGTTGACAATCCCCGAGTGGGGTATTGTGTCAAATGCCTTGGCCACATCAAGACAGGCAGTGTGAATGATTTTGCCTTCATCCATTGCTTTGGGGACCTTCTCATAGAAGTCCACCAGGTTGAGTAGCTATGCTCTGCCCTTGACAAAACCAAACTGGATTGGGTCCAGTGTCTGGAGGTTTATAATATCTCTATTGATCATCTCCATGATAATTCTTTCCATGGTTTTACATATAAGATTAGTGAGACTTATGTGTCTGTAGTTTCCAGGATCTGTAGATGGCCCACCTTTGTGCAGAGGGATGACTGTTGCTTTTCTCCACTCGAGGCATTAAAACTTTTGGAGGATACAGTTAAATAGTAATTCCAGAGGCCCTGATAGGTCATGTTTCATGCTATTTAGAAGGCATCCTGGGATATTATCTAGGCCCACTGATGCAGTGTTTTTATCTTAGAGAGAGCATTAAAGACCTGTTCCATAGTGATAGTAGGGGAGTTATATTTGATGATATTTCCTGAGGGAAGGTTGAGGGGGAGAGAAGGGTAAAGTTGGAGGCTCAGTATAGGTGGCTCCATTTACAATCAGCTGTGCACACAATTGTGTATTGCCTTTGAGGTGGCGGACATAGCTAAAGAATGCTTTGTGATTGTCTTTGGCCTGTGAGGCCAAACTTACCTCAAATTTGGCTTTGCTAGACTTTATTTGTCCTCTGAGCTGTTTGTTTAGTTTGATGAGAGTGCTTTTATCCTGCTGAGTGCTGCACCTCCTAATTTTTGCCATGATTTTCTTCCTCCCTGTTATACAGACGATTGATTTTGTGATTCCACCAGGGTGGCTTGTTTTCTGAGTTAGTTCTGTACTTCTTTTACAGCTGCCTCTATGCAGCTGTTAACATGCTTGTACAGGGTTTCTGTGAACAGTTCTACATAGGCAGCAGTGTTCTCAGGGTTTATGGTGGCTTGAAATTTTGCCAGGTTCTCACTTAATAGCAGGAGGTTAGCCTTAGAATAGTTCCTGAATATTCCCGGTTTAGCTGGGAGTCCAAGATTTATTTTTACTTCAAAAGAGACCATTTTGTGGTCTGACCTTACCAGGGAAGGCATTGCAGTAGGGAGTGTGCAGCACTCTCCCATATTAGTGAGGACCAGATCCAGTATGGTTGTATCCCTGCTTGGTGTATCGACTATCTGGTCCAGGGTGTTTATGTTTACAAAATCTGGGAATCAGGGTGCATATATGTTTGGTGTCATATAGGATTCCCAGTTAATAGTGGGGTAATTAAAGTCACCCATGAATGTGGTATTGGGTTGGATGGTTAGTGTTTCTAATATGTCTAAATACAGGGTATGGGTTTCCTGGGTCATAGAGGGGGACCTATAGCTGGCAAGGAAGTCGTAATGGATTTTGCATATGGTGATTTGAACATAGAACAGCTTAAGTGCATTCTCCTGTTTGACCAGCTTTGAAGTATATTTTTCTTTGATGTAAATAAAGGTACCTCCACCTTTATTCCTTGTCTGTGTAGTAGCTGGCCTAAATGTGTGGAAGGTGTTATAATTTAGCACTGGCGGTGTGCTCTCTGTGGCTTTAAACCATATCTCAGTGACCCCACATATGTCAGCATTCTCTAGGGTAAAAACTGCTTCTATGGAGTCAAGTTTTTTGTTTAGACTCCTAACCCCAGGGATTACCTCAGTGTCACTGCTCAACAGAGGCACAGCAAAATAATGGGTATAGTTCCCCATACTAAAGGGGTGGCGTAAGCCACAAAACTATGGGCTAGGCTTGTAAATGCCCTCGGGCAGATAGCCTAGTATGAACCTATGAACCTATGAACCTATAACACTGAACAGTAATACCTCTAAATTTTCTTGGTTTTGATTTGCTATGTCAGAAGTACTTTCAGTTTAGCATTGCCTAAAAAAGGCACTATGGTTCATAGGTGTGTACTAGGCTAATGGCCCTGGTGCCTTTACAAGCCTAGCCCATAGGATTACCCTGGCATCATGCCACCCAACCTTTGTTCCTAGTGCCTCTGTCGAGTAGAGCCACTGGAGTGATCCCTGGGGTGAACTTTCTATTACCCATCCATTTATCAAGATTTCTCTTGAAGAGGGACAGTGAGGTGCTCTGCTTGACATATATGGGAAGTCTATTTCATAGCATGGGCACTCTCTGGGTTATGAACCTATCCCTCCAGCATGTTCTGTTGATTGTGGTAATGAGGCTGAGGTCTCTGGAGCGTGTGGTGCTGAGGGATTGGGATTTCTTTAGGTGTAGCATTTCTAATAGAGCTGGGTCAGACATGGCTTTGTAAGTTAAGCAGATATCGGTTCCAAGTAGGTGATATGAGACTTAGAATAGTTGAAGTTTGGGGAAGACAATGTTTTAGCTAATATTCGAAAGCCTAGACGGAAGAGGTGCAGACCATCCCTGGCAAAGAGCATGGTCTATTGTCCATTTCCTTGCATGCTGACAGTGTTGCACCCCCTTAGAATGACACCAGAAACTAAGCCAATTATTAAAGTCAATCCTCTTTTGTTTGTACTATAGCATCATCCTTGAAGAAGGTAAAATGCTGCAAAATGCTAGGCTCATACCAGCCTGAGACACATATTCCAAGAGCTCTATGATGTCTCTCTTCATGTAGTCAAGGGAGGTATGTTTCATGTCATGTACTCCCATGTAGTCTATGAGTGAGTCATATTGGTAATCGTGGTCCAGTGACCTGAGTGCATGTGTAATGTGGTGGATCCTAGCCCCTGATAAGCAACTGACCGTGGCTTTCAGCTTACTCATTCTGGAGAGAGGGACATCAGTGTGTCTCATGATGAAGTCTCCAATGACTAGAATGTTGGATTGTGTGGTGACTTACCTTATAGGCTTAGAGGTAGAGGCTCCATGAGATGTAGCTTTAAGTGTTGATGTGGGTGTTCTTTTAAAAGAGTGTGTTTGGGGCTGCTGAGGGTACCTGTTATGTGTACTTCATCTAGGAGGTCTTTGTGGTTTAGAAAGGTTACATTTAAGTGCCTCAGCATATGTGGGTTGATATGTCTCCTTTTAATTGTGTGTGATGGGTGCAGCGTGTGTACTACTGACAACCTTTCTGATATTAGGAGTACTTTCATGTAAGAGCTTTGCTTCCAGTGACATAATGTAAATACATCTCTCACATACCATATCAGTTTGTTTGAGATTTAACTGGTTGTCAGTAAACATAAGGCAATTTCTACACTGCCTCAGGATGCCCATATCCACCAGGCTGGTAGCTGAGATGGTAGGAAAGCTCATATCGATGGCAACAGACCCTTTTTCATTGATTAGACAGTTGGAGTGAGAATATCAATCACTGTCAGGAGTATCCAGTTTGCAACTATGTGGACAGTGCTTATCACTGCAAACTAGTTGTTCTGTGTGCAACTAGGTACTGGAGAAATTTCAATTGTGCTTTTACAGGAAAAATGTCACTCAAGGCTTCTGAGTCTATACAGAGCATTGCCAAGCACTTGAGGGGAAACTAATATGCAGACCCTTAATGAAGTATTTAGGCAGATATTCTGAAGTTAGAAACAGATCAAGCAGTACTTATTGAAAGCAAAGAATTAGTTTGTCAATAAAATTTGTAACTACATTAGGCAGAGCCCCTCACTAACACTCTTCAAGAGAAACCTTGATGAGTGGATGGGTAACAGAAAATACACCCCTGGGATCACTTCATTGGCTCTTCTTGACAGAGGCTCAGTTAATTAATCAATGGGGAGGTGAAGGCTGACACACTCTGGCTAGGCTTATAAATGCTCTTGGGCAGATAGCCTAGTACCTACATATGAACCTAAGAATGATAAAACGAGGGGAGTTGCATGAATAGCTACTGCCTGGCTACTACTAATGCTGGTCTCACCGCAGCTTCACTCTGCTGGGATACAATACTCCTTTGCTACTTCTCTCACAGGAAGCAAAATGTTAGCACTAATCCCAAGATGAGAAGCAGGCCATAGCCTGTTTGTTGATCCACAGTCTTGTCCTAGATGATGCAAGGGTCTGTACGCTTATAGCCTTTTCCTGGTACATGCCTTGAACAGCAACCAGACCAATCAGGAATGTGAAGCACAGACACTCACTCTCCAACCAGAAACTGTCAGGAATCAATACACTCTGCTCAGTCTCTCACCAGGACCAGAATATAAGCACAGAGTCTAAGCTGTCACCTATAAAGCCGTTATTAGACTTTCTGGTGATCATCTGTCTCCAGGAAAGAATGTCCCTATATTCCTTCTCTCAACAGGAGAAAACAAAAGCACTAATCCCAAAATGACTACTGAGAGGCAGAATGTGGGCTCTCCAATAAATGTTGGTCCTGCAATAGATGTTTAAAAATGAAAAAATGGTTTATCCTAAACACTGTAGTGTACATTAAGCAGTTAGATATGAAAGTGGGTAACTTAGCTGTTTAAGTGGAGAGCCACTATTTTTAAAATGCAAAACGAAGAAAAACGTCACAGAACACTGCTAGGATATTCCACTGTTTAATAAAATCAAAATATAAAAATATAAATATAAAAAGGCAGGCAAAAATCACAAAACAGAGCGCTTTCGGGTGTAACCCTTCTTCAGATACCTGCTGAAACATTCAACATACAATTTAAATCCATGTCAACCAATCAAAACCTCAATAAAACACCCGCCTATTTTTCAGGGCGGGTTTCATAGGCACCATCTCATTAAGACCAGGTGATCTATGAGCCATAAGTTCTATTATCCATTTTGCCTCTTCTAACTCAGTTTTATTCCTGATATTGCCCCCTCTGCTGTTCATCTTAATATTAACAATAACTCTAAACTTAAAGCAATGTTGTGTATTTTTCTCTATATGTCTGTAGAGGGCATTATGTACATCTGCATTCCTGATAGCTGACAAATGCTGCAAAATCCTAATTTTAAACTTACAGTTGGTTTTCCCAACATAAAAACTAGTACAGTGTTGGCATTCTGCTATATATACTATATCAGTGGTTCTACAAGTAACTCTTGCTTTAAATTCAAACCTCTTGCCAGTAATCGGATGAATGAAGCTAGTGGACTTGTTAACAAAAGCACAAGTTTTACAAAGCCCACATGGAAATGTCCCCATTTTCATTTTGAAGTGTTTGGCCTCAGGATACTTCTCAGTGGATAAAATATCCTTTAGACTCCTATTCCTTCTAAAACCAAATTTGGGATATACCCCCACTATGGGGTGGAGTTTATCATCAGTGGTCAAGATGTTCCAATTGCTTCTAACAATGTCACAAATCCCACGAATGTTATTACTGTATGTAAACATAATTTGTGGTTTTTGGCTCATATCCTTAACCTGTGTGTAACTATGCTCTTCTCCTTTTTTCAAGCGTAGCCATGGGGCTAACCTGTCTTTTCTATATTTCTTATTATCATTAATAATTTTCTGTGTTGTATGTGCATTATAGCCTCTATCACTGAACATACCCTTAAGTTGTTCAACCTCGGCCTCAAAACGTGTTTCATCTGTGCAAATTCTGGATACCCTAGTAACCTGTCCCTTAATAATGTTCGGGAAGGTAACCTGGGGACAGTTCCATATGGGCTTTGTAATGCTTGTGCTTTTGTTAACAAGTCTACTAGCTTCATTCATCCGATTACTGGCAAGAGGTTTGTACTAGTTTTTATGTTGGGAAAACCAACTGTAAGTTTAAAATTAGGATTTTGCAGCATTTGTCAGCTATCAGGAATGCAGATGTACATAATGCCCTCTACAGACATATAGAGAAAAATACACAACATTGCTTTAAGTTTAGAGTTATTGTTAATATTAAGATGAACAGCAGAGGGGGCAATATCAGGAATAAAACTGAGTTAGAAGAGGCAAAATGGATAATAGAACTTATGGCTCATAGATCACCTGGTCTTAATGAGATGGTGCCTATGAAACCCGCCCTGAAAAATAGGCGGGTGTTTTATTGAGTTTTGATTGGTTGACATGGATTTAAATTGTATGTTGAATGTTTCAGCAGGTATCTGAAGAAGGGTTACACCCGAAAGCGCTCTGTTTTGTGATTTTTGCCTGCCTTTTTATATTTATATTTTTATATTTTGATTTTATTAAACAGTGGAATATCCTAGCAGTGTTCTGTGACGTTTTTCTTCATTTTGCATTTGATTTTTTGGAGTCACAGTAAGGTGCTTGTTCTTCTTTTTGACTATTTTTAAAATGGCAAGATAGATTGAAATGGGGTGGGCACTTTTGTATTCTGGTATTATGGAATAGAGTGGGATGCCGATAATTTTAAATAGCTGAAGGGGAGTGATTTCACAAAATGATAATTTTGTGCTTACTCACACCAGCCAATGAAAGGAAAGAGGGAAGGAGATATATGGTCAAATTAACATAAGGTGCAGGCAACTAGAAAGACAGTGGTGTTTAAGAACAAAACAGCAACAGTATGTGAGAGTGGGAAAAATTCTGTGTGACTCACAAGAGACACAGCTGTGGTGTCTTTCCAAGTTTTAATATGCAATTAAAAGCAGAATACAAGTAAAACACATTGTAAAGAAAACAAATCGCAGTATACAAAATAGAAAAAAGCAATAAAGTAATACAAGGTGCAAGAAATCAAAAGCAAACTAACCTTCCCCTCACAGAAAGCTGTGGCAGACCCTGGGTGAGCTTTTCCAGTAAATCTTGCAAAAAGACAGATCATAGAATGTGGATGAGTCAGTAATCTGAACTAGTCAATAAGTAAATTTAGCCAGATAAGTTCAGGTAGTTTGGAACTGATCAACCTTTTTATCAATCACACAAAGGGAAGCACTACTCTGCTACATAGAGGAGTTCCCTCCAAAAACAGCTAAAAGGAGGCTTAGAAGTAGAGGAAGTGTGGAACGTACATTCTTTCCAATACAGAAAGTGCCTTATCCCTCCTTTAGAGTTCTGTTATGATACCTTGGAAGGAATCACCAAAGATTAATTAATCCTGGAAGGAGGGCATCCACATTTGCATGACACATTTCCTTATGAATGTTAATTAAAGTGAGCTAAACCACTGTACAGAAACAGGCCACAGTATCTGCTGTGATGAAGGTACAATGGCCACATGGAACCCTACCTTAGGAATGGTATACAGGAGTTTCTTTACTAATTTCTGATCAGACTCAGGGGGAAAGAACAGCTTTTCCAACACATATTCCACTACAGATATCTGGATTACCCATCCTTTATGAAAGATGGAGGGGATAGTCCGCACTTGATTTCTGGATGTTGCAGCATTCCACTAACCTAAAAGAGTAAACAGTGTTGGAGATAACGACAGCTCCCTTTTACAAATCTACAGGCAAGGTTAGAGATAAGATCAGGATAAGTGCAGGTGGGCAAACTAATGAGCAATACGTGGAAAGGGGAGACGTCATATTTCCAAGTCAGGAATGAGGATATCATGTTTTTTTGAAGTGTGGGAGCAAATAAGATGTGGAGTAGTTGAGAGGTAATAGAGTAAGGATGGTTATGGCTGTTGTTGTGCCTTTTGAGAAGTACCATCATAATTTCAGGGCATATAGTAGGAAGAAAGAAAAGGGTACCTTTTCATGCAGAGTATTCTGTATTACACAGTGATTGGCTATTAACGTTCCAAAACAAGCACACTGATTGGTCAGCCCAACCAGAGTGCCCATTGTAAATCCAAGCATATACTAATTGGAAAAGATCTAGTCACCTGGACTTTTTTCCATTAATATATGCTAAAAAATTTTCACTTTCTTTTCCTTAAAAAAAAAACTTGCAAAACTGGACAGTTAAAACCAACGAGAGGGATGGGACAGAGAAAAATAAAATAATAATCAGGTACATTATGAAAAACTAGAGAAACATACCTGATTATATTTTTATTGTCTATGTCCTATCTCTCCCGTACCTTCAAAGTGTCCCATTATCTTAAATAAAAAAAAAAAAAAAAAAAAAAAAAAAAAACAGCAACGGAGATCTTCCTTTCTCAGTTGTTTCTTATATACAGCACCCATCACACAGCACTGATGTACTGCATAAGCATGGGAACAAAAGTCCCATATGCATGTGCAGTACATCAAGAAAAACAGAGGGATATCCTTGGGAAGCAGAAGAACAACACAGAGCCAACATACAATGGCATTTCTTAAGAAAACTAAGTAATTGTTAAATTAAATTAAGTTAGATTAAGTTAAACTAAATTAGTTAATTAAACAATGTCATTGTATAATAGCAATAATCGACTCCGTGGTGTGATATATTGAAGATTTACCCACAGCTGCCTTTGTTTAATCACTCGAGTTTCATCCTTGTGATTAAACCACACCAACCATTGGTAAATCTCAAATATACCACACCGACCTCATTGGTTACTGCTATATTAACTGATCAAGGCAATGAGTATTCTGCATCCAACATATCCAGTTCTGATATCCCTCCTTTAGGACTATGTCAGGAAGACAAAACCCACCTCAGAGTGTCCCTCTACCATTGTACACCCCCAGGAAGTGTTGAACTGCTAATCTGGTTTACTCTGATACCATCACCTGTGTTATACACCTTTGAAGGAAGTTGCCTGAAAATGCTTCAGTTCATGGCAACCATTGCTCATGAAAATGTGCTACTTGGACACCGCTATAATACATCCTTTTTTTCCTGCTAGACATTATTTATTTAGTGATTGACTGACCTAACATGTCTGTTGACTGGGAAGTCCCACAGGATGACTGCTGTTTCATAAGGTAGATTCAACATCCTGAAGTTGACCCCTGTGCCGTGTGTTTAACGGAGCAGTCAATGTATTGTTGAGTTCATGACACAGAGGGAGGAAGCCCTTCCTGTGACCCAGATAACCTGGATATGTCCACTGGGGAGGGGGGGGGGGCTGCGGTCATAAGCAGGGATGGAAGTCCTGATGGTGACAGTAGGTTATGCATTATATGCTTACAAATTCTGGAGACATGCATGGACATACATTCTTAGCCACAATGGCCTTGGTGTCAGGTGTGAAATGGGCATATATATAAGAAAAGCTCTATGGCTACAGGTATAACTGTACACTAGGAAACCTCAATCTCCTGTCAGGTGAAGAGAGGGCTTTGGGTTACATTCAGCGGTATGAGAATGACTCCTGGTGTCCAGGATGAAGGAGAGTTACAAGTGGTACATTTATTTATTTATTTGACGTTTGTTGACCAGGATACTCTGATTAAACTTTCACCTTTTTTCAATGGAGGCCTGAGGAGAAAAGCTCCACAACACAAAGTATACAATAGAATTTTAACAATACAAATTAAACAAGAGAAACATACATAGTTAAAGTTAAACGAATACGAATAAGATAACAAGCAACTAATTAATACTTCTTGCAGTATTATGCTAAAAATATATAATAGAAACACAATATAAGTTAATATATAATAATATATAATATAATAATATAAACAGATAATATGATCTGTAAGCTACTTAAGTCTGTCTTGATTTAGTCTTTCTTGGGAACCTCTACAGAGTATGAACTTGCTTAGCAAGCTATCAACTGTATAGACATATCCCTACCAGAAATGTTCGTATTTCTTTCTTTTTTTTTAATATGTTAGCTATATGAATACAATGCTGTTATGTAAAATTGCATTTCTGGTCTTAATATTGTACTGTACTTATGTTGCTATTACCTCTTTAGTGGATCTTATCTCCCGGGCCTCTACTGAAAATGGACATATATCCAGTTAGACTAGTCCAGTCAACAAATGTAAAATAAATAACTATAATATAAAGTCAAAGATGAACAAGCTTGTTCAAGTAAGAGGAAATTAGGCTTCAGATTCGGTACATTCATGACTTGGTCTTTATATCCAAAAACTCAAAAGTACTGCTGTCATGGAAGCTACCCTTCTGCCTCCTACCTATCTCTCCAGCCCTATTGTATCCCCCTCTAACCCTATCATACCCAACTCACCGACCTGCATTATTAATAAGAGTCTTCATACAGTTTCTGCCCCTCCTTAAACCCTCATTCCAAGTTTAAAACATCTACATACTGGCTAAGATTTCCAAACTCAAATTCATTTTTAATACTCTCGTCTGCACATTATAATGCTTTACACAAGTATTCTCCTACCGGGTACACAAACTCTAGAAATCTCTCCATTTTTAACATCACTCATTCCAGCCCAAACGGTTAAGAATGGTAACGTCCAGCACTACAACCCCAACGGTTTGTGTACCTGTCTGATGATCTAATTGAAACGTATGAGCTTGGTGAGATGCAGTTACTGTACCATTTCTACTCTTTGTTTTATTGTTCAGTTGCAAAGATTGTCATCAGTACTGAGTTATATACACTTTTTGTTTTTAAACTCTGTAACTTTAATCATATTATTTACCTAAATGATGCATTCTTTTGAATGTTTTTACATTATACTATTCACTAAAGATGTAGCTAAATAGAGGTTCCTTGAGTCCAAACTACCTAAAGTAAATAAAATAAAGCACAGGGCAGTGAAATGTGGCCCAAATCAGACAGTCACTAAATGCCACCAGAGATTTCCTTTCATATGCACATTTCCAGTGTCAGACTTCTGTGTTATAACTGTTTCCCAAAACTGCCAGCTCAAAAAACAGAGTATAAAGACTTGGAAGAGGGCAAAAGGCACTTAGTAATCTCATACAGAAAAATAAATCTACACCAGCATAAAAGTGTTATATCTGTACACAATGAAAAGAGTTAAAATGAATTTTTAAGAAGAAAATTAAAATCGCTACAGCAAATATTAAATGAACACTGCATCACCTGTGATCCCCACGACACTAGTGCTGGTGCTAAAAGAAATTGTGGGTTTACCACCCACAAAATCAGCCACAAATATAAAAACCTAATAAGCTTCATTAGGGATAACATGCAATTTATGGTACGCAGCTGCTGCTCTTAAAAAAAAAAATCTCTCAGTTTCTACTGTCATTGGTTTAGCATAAAACAATCTACCCAGGCATGGTTTTATTTCCGATTAACAAATCAATTAAAGTGAAACTATTTTATTTTATCTTACATTAATTCAGCTTTTAGAAATCCAGCTCAGGAACAAGGACATAACCAGATGTACTTTTTGAAATCAACCAGGTACATTTTTTTCTGAGTTTCCTATAAACACTGAAGGCTTTTGAAGCTAGAATTTCTACATATTTCTAAAGTATGCTGCATTGCTCTGTACATACTCCTCTGAAAACACCCGTTGTTATGTACAGGAGAACAGCTGACAATAATGCATACATTTATTATGCACATGAAGGGTAGCAACATTGAAAATTATATATTTTAAATGCAAATCAGGCTGGGAGCATGATATGAGATTGTGAGTACAACATTTTCTGCCTACACTTCTGCTCAGGAAGACGTCCTTTAAATTACTTCAGTAAATGCAGAGCACAAGGGCCTGATCCTTTAGGCCAATGCAAAAAAATGCTGTTTTGGTATAATAAGCAAAGTATACTGTTTTCATAGGCCTGAATTATAATGTTCAGTTTATGTTATAATTGATTTTATCTGTTTGGTAGAAGGAAGAATGCATTGATAGCATCTTTGTTGCTTTTCAGCCTTGTGAGTTTGAGCTAATTCAGTGATAGGATCTTTTTTTTCTTAGACAAGGATCAGGAAAAGAGTCTATTTACAAAGACAGCAAATATTTAATTAAACACTGCAAAGCAATGAATGTTGTGTGCTGCTCTGCAAGGTCAGCTCTGCTGTTTGCATCATAATGAAAACCATGGCAATGCTACCAGGAAACAATCTCAACATCTCAGAAGGGGTGGAAGCAAAAGGCAGGGGTACTAAAGGGACTGAGTGAAGCCGCAGGACTCACAGACAACTCCTAAACCCAAATATTCTGATAGAGTGGGATGGAAGATAAGGCAAGGGCTGAAAAAGAAGTTTTCCATAAAGAAAAGCTTTGCATTAACCTAAGGCCATCTACACATCAGCAACAAGAAAGACGGCTGCTCAGTATGCAAATGACCTTTTTTTTGTAATGTCATGTGTACTTCTGGCTAAAATCCAGCTGGAACGGGTGAGGCAAATGCTGAGTTCCATTTAAAGCTGCAAGGTACTTTGATGGTCTGGATAAGCAAGACAATAGTGCACGTGGCAAACAGATAAGTGAAGTGCTATGCACTTATTGTTCCATAACTAATTATGTTATCCTTGTATTGTTGTCACTGTATTGAAAGATTAGATTTACACCTTTTAATATGCACACTTCATTGTGCAAGACAGCTGATGAGGAGATTTACTCAATTGAGTGAATGAAAAAAAGTAATGAGTGTATATTAAGTATCGCTTCACTGAGTAGGTGGTCTCCACAAGGTTTACCAGGCTGTAATAAAACCACTGAAAATAACAGGTAAAAGATAAATTTTGTTACATAACATCTAGTTAAAATGAAATATATACAATCATGTATCTGGCTGTTCTTCACCATTTTGCCAGACTAGCAGCTGTTTTGTCATTCCTCTTATTTATTTCACTACTGAGGATTGATACTCGAGAGACTATACATCCACACACATTGTTCTAATAATTAGAGCAGCTGAGCGCATACCTCAACAGGGTGAGGTAACTGACATTCCTACTTTCTGTAGTGACCTCGACCTGGCTGCATTATCCACACAGATCATTTCTGTTGATTCTGAAACCTCACTGCTTCACTGCTGCAGTGGAAAACCCATTGTCATTGAAAGGACATTAACAATGGTATTAATTATCTTCACTGGTCAAGCAGCTGTGCCTGTTCCTAACTGACTTGCTATGTTGATTCATGTCTGACTTCAATTTTATGATGAATATTGTTTAGTTATGGCTTATGTAACATCCCCCCTCTGGTAATTAAGGAGCCTGAATCGACACCACTCAGACTGGAGAGGGACATTTACTTGGGACAAAAATAGATGCACACAGTATTTCCATATGCAGTTCTCCACATCAAGCACAATTTCCCTTAAGAGCACACAGGGAACACACTTACTCCGGGTCTGTATTTCTCTCTCTTTCTCCAGAGCCACAGTGAGACTCTACAATGGCACAGCAGTAGATTTGAGTCCTCAGTCGAGTGTCCAAGCCAAGTCCTCCAGCACCCTGTCTGTGAAACCAATGCTTCATGTCCCTCCTCCAAGCAGCTGACACACACACACACACACACACACACACACAGACACACACTCCTGGAGAGTTGATTTGCACACACATATACATACACACACACACACACACACACACACACACACACACACACACACACACACACACACACACACACACACACAATCACACACACACACTTGGGAAAGGCTGGCACAGATTTATTAGCTATGCCCCCATCTGTCAAGACTAAAAGGTTGTTATTGCCACCAGATACTCCAAAGCCAACTACTCTAAGGCTCTTACAAGGCACCCAATTATACTGAGTGAAATTAATATTAATACAAATGATAGTGTTTGACCAGTGCAGTAAGGCTTTTAGGAGTGGCCACAGAGTCATCAAATAGATATAAATACTCCCACCATTTAAAATATTCTCTAAAGGGCCAGTCACAATGAAACATTTAAATATATTTAATGATAAATAATAAAAGAACTGGAAAATATGGAATATCTATTTACAATAAACACCAGAGTTTCAATCGCAGGAAATATTACAATAACACAGATAAACAGATTCACATACATACAGAGAAACAGTACTTAACTAATCTCATTATATTTTTCCAACTGATCTAAATTATTATTCCCTGGTCACTTACTAGAGCAAGGCAAGATGAAGTGGGTGACACAACTTTCTTTGTCAGGTTGCAAAAACAGAATGCAATGAGACTTCAGTCTCATCTAGTATTAAAACCTCTTTTTTGCCCTAGATTACAGAATGATATCACAAACATCTAGTCATCTGACTTCTGGTTCCCATACTACCTCCTTTCTTAAAAACCTCTCACATATGTGTCAATAATACACACAAATAGAGCTTTGCTAAGATCTGTTGCAGCTTCTGCAAGTCATAACACAATAAAACACTTCCACTCTTCATACAGGAGCTAAAAACCCATTCACTGGCACAGGCATTTCATCTTTGGCTACAATCAGAACTGTAAGATACAATCTTTATGGAAAAAATTAAGTAATTTAATTTTATACTATTTTTTTTTCAGAGTTATCAAGCTGCAGTGGTGCAGCAGTAGCATTGTCGCCTCACAGCAAGAGGGTCTCCCATTTGATTCTCGGCTGGAGGGCCTTCTGTGTGGAGTCTGCATGTCCTCCCCACGGTCGAGTGGCATTCGAAAGACATGCGTAGGGCATACCTTCGTTGAATGTTGGGTGTCGAGTTGGCACCTTGGCACCGTAAAACTCTACTGCCAATCATTAGCGGACCAGAGTTCTGCTGTGGCGACCCCTAACCGGGAAAAGCCAAAAGAAGAACAATCTGGAGCTGAGCTTAACCTCTTCTCTTCCAGTATCCTCTGTTACAATATTAATTTCAATAGTTATAATACAGTCTGACATACAAGTGTATTTCTTTTTCTGTCCAGCAAAACACATTGCTGGTACATTTTTAACACAAGCAGCTTTACAAATACATTTTCCAACACAAGAACATGTACAAATCAGTTTGATATAAAATGACATGTAATATTTTACAAAACTCCAGCTGGCTATGATAGCATATGTTACACATCCACTGCCCTACTTCTCCTGGCATAGCTGGCGATACCTCACATCATCACACCTTACACTATGATTTGGGAGCTTTTCTCTACTGATCTCCCCAAATTGGCTGACAAAAGTTTGAAATTAATGCACACACACATATACCCAGAGTCTTCTGATCTCCTTGTGTGCTTTCAGAAAGCTGATATTTATAAATACTGTGGTATTACCAGTTTGTGACACGCTACTTACTTGTGATTTGCACTACAGACTGTTGTGCATATCTACATTACTTACTTTCCCTCATACACACTGTACTGAGAACTTGGTTAACTGCTAGTAACATTTCATGTTACAACTTTACTGTCAGCCTACATGGAAATATATTGTCACAACTGGTAGCTGCGTTTCTACTTCACATGGAGTCTGTATGTCTTGTTTGTGTCCCCCTTGGCCTTGCTTAAAAGTGAATGTCAGGACAATGTCTAGCATCTCTGTAACTATAAACAGAATTAAACAGGTAAATGGAGAGTGACTGAATGAGGATAGTGAAGCTAAAAGCTGTTTTAAGTGTTCATAGTAACTGTATAATGTCCCAAACTATGACCCTAGAGGAGACCTTTAGGCCAGAACAGACTGCTCTATCTTGTGGACTCAACCTCCAAGCTCTGAAAGTTAATATTTGAGTTTTACTGCTCTGCATTTTAGTTGTTCAAATCAGTAGTTACAGCTGTGTAACAATCCTTGTGTACCAATAGGCCTCAATTAATTCTGCAGCCTTGGAATTTGTTCTTGCCATGTAACAGTAGATAAGTCACTACTGGGTCATTGTTTGTCTGCCCCTTTCTTGTGATACAGTTATATGGTAGGTCAGCAATGGATATATTTCTTTCCTTCCCCTTCCCACAGTGCCTGTCCATATTTTTATAGACTTCCCATTTAGCTTAAATCTGTACAATAACTATGGGCCTAGATAGGTAACATCATAGGGAAAGTTCTGACTTTACAGTTTCTGAGGTCATATGCCATTTTCCTTAGCAAGACAGACCATTATATGAACAGATATGAACCAGCACACAGGGTTAAGCTTTTTCAGGTGTTCTAAGCAGTGATGGAATAGACAGCTAGTGAATGGAATTCCATCATTGGCTTTCAGTGAAAAAGTTTGTACAAGGTCAGACTTAGGGGCTTTGGGATCTCCAGGAAAGTCCGTCTGGGCAAACAAGCCCCTTTTCAGAAGACGACCTGGGAGAAAAGCTCCACAAGAAATAATAACAGTAATATATATACAACATGTAGAATATTCATGTAATATTAAACATCATTACATACAAAGTGAAGCTAAATAAAACATAATCATGAAATAAACTTTTGTGCATCAACATAACATTAGGTGTAGTACCCTAAGTAAGATATAATTGTATGCATTGTGTTATAACAAGAATAGAAGATAAAAAATAAGAGAGAACAGAAAGTCACTGATGTATGTGTATGTGGGAGATGTACTTTAGAAATGATTTAGCCTGGGGAATAGCAGGGGTACAGCAAGGTGTCAAGCAGGAACTGTTTTAATTTATCTTTGAAGATATGCTTTTTGTTGAGGAGTCTGACTGGAGTGCATACTTCTCAACTGTCCAGATATTTGCAGAACGTCCAGATTTTTGCCAAATACTTTTGGTCTGTGCCTTGTAAAATTTGTGATTTTCTGTATTTTTGTGATAAATCAATGAGGATTGAATTCACTAAAAATGACAAGTATCTGAGTTTCTGACTTCATATCCTTCAGAAAATGCATGGCAATATAAGACCTTTTATTCAAGCAATGTTCTACGTTTATAAGAGCAATATTTAAAATTTGTCCCCCCACATATTTTGGCTTTGTCCAGATTTTTGTGCTAAGAGGTTGAGAGCTATGCTGGAGTGGAAATTCAGTTCCAGGACTTTAAGATGCGTTCCCATTTTGTTGTGAACTTTATGAATTGAAAGGAGATGTTTGTCAGTACATCAGAAATCTCTATTAGTAGACTGGAGTTGTAGCTCACTCCTTAGGGAAGGGCATTTTTCAGGGTGAAAGACTAATCTGTGTGTAAATTATGAGGGTATGTGATGCGTTCATAGATTCATAGGTGTTTACTAGGCTAATGATGACAAGGTACTTTTTAAGCTTAGCTATGCATCCCAAATCTCTGACAAGTTCTAATACCCTTGATGAGTGTAATTGGGGGTTTGGGAGATGAAACATTTACATGCAGGGATCTGGGAGATGAACCATTTAAAGGCTGCCTGTATGCATTAGAGAAATAGGTGCCAAACCAGGGATGAGTTGTATGTTCCCCATCCAGTTGTCCAAGTTACACTTGAATTGGGTTAGGGAGGAACTCTGCTTCACATGGATGATGAGCCTGTTCTATAGATGGGGTAGTCTCTGGGATACATACCTATCTCTCCAGCAGGTCCTATTTATATCACAGGCAAGGTTTACATCTTTAGAATGGGTAATTCTGGTGCTGTTTGTTTTGTGGATATCCAGGAGGTCCATCAGAGTGGGGTCTGACAATGCCCTGTATGCCAGGCACAGATCTCCCCTCAAAAGCCTGTAGGAGACAGAATACAGGGACAGGGCCTTGAGGCGGTCTGCATTGGACATGTTACTTACGTCCTGTATTCTTTTAGTGAGGAATGTCTGTGGCCATTCCAATTGTTGGATATGCCTGGTTAGGTACATACCAAAGGAGGCACTTTACTCAATGACAGGTCTGATAAATGTCGAATACAGTGGCGTGGAGGTAGCTGAAGCCAATTTAAGTCCCTAGGAACCATATAATGATGTGTGGATTATGCCTTATTGGAAGCATATTTGGCGGTTTTCTTATAGCAGGGCTCTAGTTTAGGGTAGAGTGGAGTTTGGTGGAAACAGGACAGGTAAACAGAACTCGAGGCAGCAGGTACATGGCTAATGCCATCTGTCTGCTTTCAGTCAAATACTGTTTGGCTGTATATAGCAGACCTAACTTCTGATGTTTTTTTTTTTCATTGCTTGTTAGATGTGAAGATTCGTGCCATCTACTACGACCCAGAGTAATTTAGTACTGGAGACTACCTCAGTATGGGTGTTATTTGTAAAGGACTTAGCAATGAAGAGGAGAAGTTTTGTCTTTTTTGGGTTTAGAATCAGGTTTGATTTTGCTGGCCAGTTTTCTGTGGAGGAGATTAAATCTTGTGAGACCTGTTAGAGAAGAACAGACTTTTGCAGAGAGCAGATAAGGACTGCATCACTGGTGTACTGGACTAGTTTGTTAAGTTTTGAGGCAGTGTGTAAATTACTGATAAAGATATTAAACAGGAGTAGTCCTAGTATGGAGCCTTGGGGAGCACTGGGAAAACTGGGAGCACTGGGAAAACTGGCAGCGAGTGGGAAAAAGGTTGAGATGCTAGACTGTCATACAACACCTTTAGATCTGTCAGACAAGTAGCTGCAGCACCAGGTGAGACTGGAGTAGGACAGATCAAGTGATGCTAACTAATGATGCAGTTTATTATGACAGACAGTGTTACAGGCTTTACATAGGCCCAAGAAAAGGACAGATACAATAGTACCTGTACTGTGGCTATGCTTAACTGCTGTTAGAGAAGTCTGTAAATGCAGTAGTGGTGCTGTGGTTTGGTCTAAAGCCACACTGAGTGGGGGAGAGGAGGGTATTGGCAGGAATATAATTAAGGAGATGAGAATAGATGTGTTTTTTTAAAGATTTTTGATAGGCAGGAAAGTATGGCAATGTGTCCACAGTTAGAACTTTGTCCAGGGATAAGATTTATAATTTCTTCCACAGAGAGTGCGACTGTTGGATGGATCTGTTAATGAGTATTGAGATGGGATAGGGGATGACATCTGCTGTGATTTTCAAGTATTCAGTGTATCTAGGTTATCTGCAGCTAGGGTGGTCGGTATTAATTTTGGAGATGCTTTTTAATGATAGAGGTTGGGAGAATGTTGATGAGAAAGTTTTATGGTTGCCACTGACTTGGGCATAAACCTGGGATGAATGGTTAATGTGCATGTTTGATGGTCAGGATGGCCTCTTATTCTACTGAATTGTGTTGCTATTCATACTGTTTATGGTTGTGACTGCTGGTACGATATCTTCTTATTATACTTATGAGTACTACAATGTATTCTTTTCTTTAGTTTCTGGTAATAAAGTTTTGAAAAAAATTCCCATTCAGCAGATTGACTACTTCTAAGTAAAGGCCTTTCCAAATTTCTGTCCTGCTTGGTCTGTCCTATACTTCCTTGCTTTCTTTTCTTATTCCTGCCTACCTGACTGATGGATATAAACATATGAATAAGGAAACAGAACAAGACCAAGACTTCTGCTCAGTCTGTCTGAGTTTTGTAGCTATTCCCTTGCAGCGGCCTACCCCTTTCATCATTTTCCCAGATGTCTTACATTAATTTAAAGCTTTCTATTACCCCCAATTATTAATTATACAATATCCTCTGGGAATCACTTACATTTTCCCAACCACTCTCTATGCAACAGTACTTTGTTGCATCCATTCTAAATATAGTTCCAGGTATATGCATAATGGTTAAGGTGTCTACCTCACAGACAAGAAGTACAGAGTTTGATTCTCACCAAGGGACATTGGCTTGTTTTTAAAATGGCCCACAAAGCCTAGTACTTACCAAATGTTGGGTGGGTTTGGTATAACGGTTAAGGTTTTTACTTCTTGGACATAAAGTACAGCATTTGATACTGATCTCAGGTTACTGGCTAGGCTTAAAATGGTCCTTGAGGGCAGTTAATCTGGTAATCATCTGTGAATCTTAGTTTTTGTCATCTCACCCTTCTCAGTCTGCCATGTGTCATTATCATATCCCCTTTCAATGTTTCTGGAGTATGTAACATGTACCTGTACATTTTTTTCAGCGTGAACATTATTAGCAGTTAAACTATTTTTATAGAGCTACTTTTATCCTAGTCACTTCTGCAACACCTTTCTACATGTTCTCCATCATATTATTTTTTTAAAAAAAGCCTCAGTATTCCATATCCATTCAGGCCTCCTTGTCCATTTTTTCCACTTCCTGAATTCTGCACCATACATTTTGCTGACCTTTGCATCACTTTTGCTCCTTGTGGTTTATTGTAGGTGTGAAAAGGATTCCAAGCACTTTGCTTATTCTGTACATTTCAGTACCATGTCATCTGTGTAGCTTTGCTACTGGAACAAACCTTCCATTTCAGAGTGAGTCCCCCTGCTAACCCTGCCTCTGCTATGGATTATTGCCTGTAGTCACACATCATCACATTTCTCTATTCAATTTCAGTAAATAGTTGAGTTTTATCTTTCTAAAGTACAGTAACATGTATATTGTGACACTTGGAAAATTCCCCTGTACTAAACTGCATCAGTTGTTATTTCATTATGTAAACCTCAAACATGCATCTTTTGCGTCCTGCTATTTGATGTGCAAATGTTTCAATTTTTGTATTACAGTGTATTTTTTTATTTATTTTTTTTTTTGGGGGGGGTGGCAAGTTTTTCTTCAGAGCTGTAAAACCATATTGTATTTAGTCCACTAAACAGAGGTGTTATTATGAGCCTTTCAGTTTTTGATGCAAGTTTACTTCTTACATTTACCTTCCATGCATACCCCTGATATTTTTATTTATTTATTTTATATTTGTTGAACGGGTTGGTCTGACTGAGCTAGTGGCTCATTTTCAGCAGAGACCCAGGGAGAAAAGCTCCACAGTAAGATACAATGATATGTTAGATTACCATGATTAGGTAATAACATTTAAGTAAACATACATTTTAAAGAATTTTACTTACTCAAGCAAACAGGTAATTACATGACTGGAAATTACAAGACATTTATGCATACTTGTAAGGTCAAAAGGTGATTGTATAGAGACAAATGGACTTATAGGGAGCAATAGAACTTAGGCCATAAGGGAGAAGACAATGGTGGATGGGTGCAGTGGCAAGTCCAGTTTTTCTTAAAATATTCACGAGTGGTGGCTTTGAATTGTTTAGGGTGATTTAGTGACCTGATTTCGAGGGGAAGTTTATTCCAGTAAGCTGCAGGGTTGTAACTGTAGAGCAAGTGGCCCATTTTGTTTTTAGGTTTAGAGCTACAAAGGGATCTAGCAGGAGAGTACTTGGTTAAGAGGGATGTTAGGCTAGGATAAAAAGATGGCACACTTAGTATGGAGTGGACCAGTTGAAGTTGGTGTAGTTTGTGAAGATGGGGGAATTCTAGCCATTCTAGTTACTTAAGAGATAAGCAATGGTGTGTCTTATCGGTTTGGTTTGCTGAAAATCTAGCAACCTTGTTGTAGGCAGTTTCTAGTTTGGCGAGGAGTGTAGAGTTTAGATTTGTGAATAACCTTGTTGTAGGTGGTTTCTAGTTTGGTGAGGAGTGTAGAGTTTAGATTTGTGAATAACCTCGTTGTAGGTGGTTTCTAGTTTGGCGAGGAGTGTAGAGTTTAGATTTGTGAATGACCTTGTTGTAGGTGGTTTCTAGTTTGGTGAGGAGTGTAGAGTTTAGATTTGTGAATAACCTTGTTGTAGGCAGTTTCTAGTTTGGCGAGGAGTGTAGAGTTTAGATTTGTGAATGACCTTGTTGTAGGTGGTTTCTAGTTTGGTGAGGAGTGTAGAGTTTAGATTTGTGAATAACCTCGTTGTAGGTGGTTTCAAGTTTGGTGAGGAGTGTAGAGTTTAGATTTGTGAATAACCTTGTTGTAGGCAGTTTCTAGTTTTGTAGAGTTTAGATTTGTGAATAACCTTGTTGTAGGCAGTTTCTAGTTAGTGTAGAGTTTAGATTTGTGAATGACCTTGTTGTAGGTGGTTTCTAGTTTGGTGAGGAGTGTAGAGTTTAGATTTGTAAATAACCTTATTGTAGGTGGTTTCTAGTTTGGTGAGGAGTGTAGAGTTTAGATTTGTGAACAACCTTATTGTAGGCAGTTTCTAGTTTGGTGAGGAGTGTAGAGTTTAGATTGGTGAATAACCTTGTTGTAGGTGGTTTCTAGTTTGGTGAGGAGTCTAGAGTTTAGATTTGTGAATAACCTTGTTGTAGGTGGTTTCTAGTTTGGCGAGGAGTCTAGAGTTTAGATTTGTGAATAACCTTGTTGTAGGTGGTTTCTAGTCTGGTGAGGAGTGTAGAGTTTAGATTTGTGAATACTTGGCAGCTGTATAGTAGGTGGGAAGTGAAAAGCATGAGTGAGTTATTTTGGCCCTGTTAGTAAGGAATGTCTTGTTTTGGTACAGATGTCCGAATTTCTGATGTGTCTTTTTTATGCAATTAGCAATGTGAATATCAAATTTAAGCTGATCGTCTATGGTGACACCCAACAGTTTTGAACTGGGTTCCACTGAGATGATTGTTTTGTTACAGGATTGGATGGTGAAAGTGGATTTGAGGTTACAGAGGTTCTTGGGGAGAAAGAGGAGAAGCTTTGTTTTCTTTGGATTGAGAATTAATTTGTTATCACTGAGCCATGCCTCTATACAGTTGAATGTTGCTTGAGTTGAAGAGTGAAGGTCGGATATCTTGTGTCTGCCAGAAAACTAGCTCGTCCTAAATATCTAACACTGAAATACTACCACCATGCTATAATATCCTCCACTAAGATTGCCTTAAAAAGAAAGGTGGAGGTGTTGCAATTCTATACTCCAATGTACTTACTCTATACCCTCTCTCAATTTCTGCTCTAGACTTTCACCCAGCTGAACTTCTTATAGCCGACTGTGTAATTAGCACCCATAAAAAGCTTGCCATTGTTATCCATATACATACCCCCAGGAAATAATATCCCTATCATTGAACACCTACTCTCCTGGATCTCTCAAAACATCTCCTATGAAACCATTATTATAGGTGATGTAAACATTGACTGGAATGCCCTTGCTACTGATTCCCCAAACTCCTCCATCCACATCTCTGGCTTCTCCCAGCTAGTCTCGAGCCCAGCTCGGATTAACAAACGCACCAACTCAGGTTCCATGCTTCACTGGATCCTCACATCCAGCTCCAGCCTTTATCATAATCCTTCTACCCTGTCAGACCCCCCTAGTGATCACCATCCCACCTTCATTACTAGACACTGTCCCCAACTTAATAAACCGCAGGTCTATAGAGGCTGTCAAAATCTCTCCAGTTTTAATCCTGATACTTTCAATCATTTGCTCTCTTCCATTAACTGGTCCTTCCTTTTCTATCTTCCCCTTGAAGATGCACTCATATCATTCAAAAACATCTTCCTTGAAACACTCAACTCCGTTGTGCCTATTAGGAAACTAAGTATCAAAACCCATTTTACTCTCTGGCAAACTCAAGCCACCAGGAAACTCATGAAAATGAGAGATAGTGTATGGAAAACATGGAAAAAATCCAAATCTTCTACTGATCTTCAAACGTATAGACAGCTTCATAACTTAACCAAAAAAGGTCACCCTTGATAAACATAACTCTCATTCTAATCCCCAAAAATTCTGGCAATCTGTAAATAAACTATTTCACCCAGGATGTCCTTTTCCCCCAACCCCTGCTCTAACAGCTCTCAATCTGAAACTGCTGCTTCCCTCAATTCCTTCTATATTGACTCAGTCCGCAGCCTCACCAAAGGTGACCACTATGTCAGACCTTGCACCTTCTATCTTCCCACACTCTACCATTTTCTTTCTCAAACCTGTCTCCACTAAGTACATCAAATCCCTCCTCTCTAGGCTTAAAACTTGTTCCCCATCTGTAGATAATTTACCCCAACATGTACTAAAAATAGCCGCTAACTCGGTTTCTTTCCCCATTTCCATCCTTATCAATAGATCCATTCAGGAAAACACTGTGCCTAATATCTGGAAAAAATTCTATGTCATACCCCTTCCCAAAGGTGGCAATGCAACTGACCCCTCTGACTTCAGACCAATTGCTATCGTATCCCCTTTATCTACAATGTTAAAAAAATGCATCCAGAAACAGCTCCTTGATCACCTACTTCATGAAAACCTTCTCACTCCCTTCCAACATGGTTTCCGCCCAAAAAATAGTACTGCTATCACTCTTATATCCTTCATAAATACCATTGCAAAATCCCATGATAGTAATGAATTAGTCTGCTGCCTGTTTCTTGATCTTTCCATACCCTTTGACACCATTTCTCACAGAATACTCCTATCCAAACTAGCTTCACTAAATCTTTCTGACTCTGCTTTATGTTGGTTCTCCAGCTGCCTGTCTAATCATCTTCAGGCTATCAAATGGCAATCAAACTATCTCGCTTTTTACCTATTCAGACTGGGGTCCCCCAAGGCTCCATTCTTGGACCCCTACTTTTCAATATCTGCATTAATAGCCTTCACTCTTCTTGTCCACACTCTACCATTATTCAATATGCTGATGATTCCACTATCACCACCCCTCCAGTGACATTGCTCACCTCCATACCCTCACCCAAGACTCCCTCCACTCTCTTGAAAGGTGGCTCATTTCTAAGCAACTGGCACTAACCCCTAAGAAAACAAAACTTCTCCTACTTCTCCCCTCTACTCTCCAACCACATAAAATGACCTTCTCTGTCTCATCCTTGAATAACATATCCATCTCTACTGAGCCTCACACAAAACTCCTTGGCATTACTATCGATGACCACCTTAAGTTTCATCTTCACATTCAGCAATGCATTAAAAAGACTCACCAAAAACTTGGACTCCTTTTCAGACAAAATAAATTCCTCGCCCATTCCTCCAGACAGTCCCTTGCCCAAGCCTTCCTTCTCCCCACATTGCTCTAGGGAGCCCCAATATTCACAAACCTTCAATCTAATCTTCTGTCTAAACTGGAAATTACTTATAAGAAAATTGCAAGATTCGCATCGAACCTACCCTACCACAACCATCACTGTGTAGCCTTAAAAAAAACGGTAATGGTTGGAATTTCGCCACCAGATTCTATTATCCCAGCTCCTCATAGTTCATTCTATCATATATGATCCCTCTTTTTGACCCTCTCTCTCCACACTCCTTCAGCCATATACTCCCAACCACTCTCTTCGTAGCTCACAACAAAACTTACTACAAGTCTATATGCCCAACAAAAATGTTGGTAAACTACTCTACAGTTACTCCACTGCAAAAGCCTGGAACAAACATAAACCTCACATCAGATCTATCACTAACTCCAGTTCCTTCAAAACTGTACTAAAAGCTACCTACCAGAAGGAATGACTATGCTTTTGCAATGACCCAACATAATCCTATACACCTATCTTCCAATCCTACCTTTATAGTTCTCTTTCTGCCTATGATTATCTCTACCTGTCAGTCTTCCTCTCAACAGTCATTCACTTAATTCCTCTGTAATATAGTCTTTCATTTAAATCCTATCTACTGCAATTTGTATACTCCTCCTAACGTACACTATTTCTCTGCCTCTCCCACACACTTCAGCCTCTCTCTCTTTAGCCATCTTCCTAGCTCATATTGTCAGCATTCTGTTTCTCTTCTAACTCATCTTCATTCATACTATCCCTGTCTTAAAAATGTATAAAATGTTACAGTTTTTCAGATTTATGTGTTATGAAATGTCTGCTTTGTATACTTTGTTACTGTATAATTTTTGTATTTGTGTATACATTTGAATTTTATGTAACTGTTTTGTGGAGCTTTTCTCCTCGGGTCTCTGTTGAAAAGGGGTCTCTACTCAATCGGACAAACCCGGTTAACAAATGTCAAATAAATAAAATACTCTGTTTCCCATCCATAGATCTAAGTTGCACTTGAATATGGACAGGGATAAACTTTGTTGTATGTGGCTCTGGAGTATTTTCTAGAGCAGTGGCATCCTCTGTGAGATATATTTGTCCTTCCAAACTGTTCTATTGATGTTGCAGAAGAGATTTAGATCCATAGACCAAGTATTTCTGATGCCATTTGACTTAAGTGCAATAAATCCATCAGTATTGGGTCAGAGGATGCTTAGCAGTCTATAGGGTATCGAGTATAGGGATAGGGCTTCGAGTCAGTCCATGTAGGACATGTTGTTTAGGCCTTGTATCCTTTTAGTAAAGTATCTCTGTTGGTGTTCCAGTTGCTGCATGTGTCTGGAGATACCCATGCCAAAGTAGGCATTACATTCAATGACTGGCTTAGTGAGGGCTGACTAAGGGGCAATGACATCCCTAGATCTAGGCACAATCCTTTGTTTATGAGCTATGCAATATAGAAGGGCTTTCTTACAACAATGGACACATGTTGGTCAAAAGTTAAGTCACTGTCCATATACGTTTCCAAATTCGGAAAGACAGGATCAACTCTTAAAGGCATATTGTTTATGTGGTAGTTCCTTGGGATATATGACTTCCCAAAGGATACCATAAAATATTTTTTGGCATTTAGTTTCAGTCGATGATTTTGGCGCTAGATTTATATTTGGGACAAACCTTCCTGCAGGATAGCTAAGTCATTTGGGGATTCAGTGAGTGTTCCTCGCTTGCAGATATTTTCAGACATTTTGATATTGTTTTTTACTTCATAAAAGTAGATGCCAAACAGGATTTTTAAAGAACTCTATACAGTAAAATATTTCATGTTCATTATTTTGCAGTTTTTGCCAACATCTTCAATTGCAGCTTTGTTAGCATCTAAATAACATATTATTTTGCTGTGCATGTCAAAATGATTTTGTAATTATAATGCTTACTATAAAAAGTAATCCAAAACGTAAAAGATAGATCCACTCAGAGTAAATGCTCCCAGTAGACAGCAATAAATAACAATGAAAACAGCGAAAGTTACTAGGAGCAAAGCAGAGGACGGTTTAAACAATTCTGTCCAACCTCGGATAAATACCAAGCATGTAGAACGAAACACCACAGGCAACAGTCCACAGGATTCAGTAAAAATATGTATCTTTATTGCGTGCACATACAGCAGTTGGTTAGCGCTTTCGCTTATAGCTTCATCAGACCAACTATAAACCTAACTAACATGTTTAAATACAATCTTTGGCGCGAAACAGCCACAGACTCTTAAAGAGATATTCCTTCATTAAATAAAGAATATATATTAAAAAACATAAATATATCAGAGAATCATCTCCTAAAATAATGTCAAATAGCAAGATACATTAAAACATTAAAACCATAAGTAGCTTGTGCATAAATGACATCTCGATGGTAAAATACCTCAAACCTAACAGCACAAGTTATTATCTTCCTAGAGCCATAAACAGAAGTTCAGTCTCTATGTTATTAACTAACATGATATTAATCCTGTATAGACTGAAGGGGGCCCTATACTATAAAAGCAATGTAAAAAATATATATATCAACAAATATATACAAACTGATATAGACACTGGAGGGACTGTCAACAATCATATCTTAAGTCTCCTCATTTTCAAGAATGGTTTTATCGGTACCTTACCATTCAAGCCAGGTGGAGCATCAGCTCTAAGCTTGATGATCCAAGTACTCTCCTTAGACTCTGTCAAATTGACAGTCCCTCCTGTGTCTATATCAGTTTGTATATATTTGTTGATATATATATTTTTTATATATATATTTTTTACATTGTAAATATTATATTTGTTAAATACTATATTTGTTTTGTTCCTTGTGCTATTGAGTCATATAGACCAAGATTTAGCTATTTTAATTAGATTTTTGATCATGGATATGTGTAATGCGTTGATGTAGGATTTGTGTTCATGCATCCGCCTTTATAGTATAGGGCCCCCTTCAGTCTATACAGGATCAATATCATGTTAGTTAATAACATAGAGACTGAACTTCTGTTTATGGCCCTAGGAAGATAATAACTTGTGCTGTTAGGTTTGAGGTATTTTACCATCGAGATGTCATTTATGCACAAGCTACTTATGGTTTTAATGTTTTAATGTATCTTGCTATTTGACATTATTTTAGGAGATGATTCTCTGATATATTTATGTTTTTTAATATATATTCTTTATTTAATGAAGGAATATCTCTTTAAGAGTCTGTGGCTGTTTCGCGCCAAAGATTGTATATAAACATGTTAGTTAGGTTTATAGTTGGTCTGATGAAGCTATAAGCGAAAGCGCTAACCAACTGCTGTATGTGCACGCAATAAAGATACATATTTTTTACTGAATCCTGTGGACTGTTGCCTGTGGTGTTTCGTTCTACATGTTTGGCATTTATGCGAGGTTGGACAGAATTGTTTAAGCCGTCCTCTGCTTTGCTCCTAGTAATTTTCGCTATTTGTATTACTATAAAAAGTGAAAAACAATAACATAGATCTGCTAGGACCTAACCCAAGAGTCACCAATACTCATTAACTTCCAATATTTATGTATGTCTCCCCATTTTTGCTTCATCTATGCTGACATTACCTGTTTATCAGAGGTGCAAGGCCCAGAACTGTGGGTCACAAAACAAAACAGTGAATTGAAAGATCCTGTGAATTGAAAGATCCTGTTTTATAACATTGAGACTGGACTTTATTCTCTTACACACACAGACACACACACACACACACACACACACACACACACTCACACACACACACACACACACCTCTGATTCCTATAAATGTATTTCTATACTTCATACACTTGTGTACTAGAACCTTGGACTTGGTGTATATTCCCAAAATTAGCACTTGCTGTTCTGGTATTGCAAGGAATGAAGTTACTCTGCTCGAAATTTTAGCAGGTGCCCACTGACTTTTCATAGGTTCATAGATGAATACTAGGTTAACTGCCCTAAAGGGTCTTTTTTAAACTTAGCCGATCTCATGAGGCCAAAATCAAACCCTGTACCTAATGTCTACGAGGTTAAGATCTTAACCATTATGCCAAACCTTCCCCAAAACTTATTAAGCAAAGGTATTGAATCAGACTTCTATTTGTTAGTTATAACTTTTCTGGCAACTGCCAGAAGACTCTAGAACATTATCTATAGTTGATAGATAAGTGCTAGACTAGCTGCTTTTTTGAGTCATTTTAAACCTGGCCAATTTCTTTCTCAAATGTGAGAATCAAATCCTGTACTTTGTATTTGTAAGGCAGACACCTTAACCATTATACCAGCCCCCAACCACCTTTGTGTTTCCCTGTTTTGCTGTCATATTCTTTGATATTGCACTTCTAACTTGCTTGCAGATGCTGGGGTGCCTTCTGTGCGGAGTCTACATGTCTTCCTTGTGGTCGCGTGGGTTTCCTCCAGGTGCTCTGGTTTCCTCCTACATCCCAAAGACATGCTGTAGGTGGACTGGACACTTAAAATTGGCCCTAGGCGTGAGTGTGTGCATGTGTGTGCCTTCTGTGGAAGGTTGGGCGCCGGGCTGGCAACTCGACACCATAAAACTCCACTGCCAATCATGAGCGGACAGACGATCCGCTGTGGCGACCCCTAACTAGGAAAAGCCGAAAGAAGAAGAAGGCCTTGCTTGCAGATAGCTGCCTGCATAAAAACCAGGGCTCCTCAACACAGTTTCACTGAACTGATTCAGTGTTTCCATTTAAACATCAGGTGAGACAAGTCTGAGGATGAAACAATGTTGCTAATGGAGGCTGAAGTTAAAACTATGCGCTTAGTTAGTTCAGTTTTCTAAATGTCTGCTTCTCTTTTGATGTTTTTATATAGTTTGTAATGTGATTACTTATTTTTCAACATGCAGCCGATGAAAATAGGTACAAAGACCCTTAAAAAGTTCGTACATCCAATAAAAAAATGTGGACAACTAATTAGCATAAAATGTTAATACCATATAGCTCATGGGTCTTCCTACTTCTACTAGACATGCCTGATACTACTTAAAAACATACATTTGAAAAACAGTGCGTGACAAAAGTGACAGAAAAAATATAAGCATGTTATCAAAGAGGCAGTGTAAAATCTGTACAGTTTAACTGAATTTTAAAAGCTCATTTATTTTTGCTTCTGGAAAAGGGAGATGTAAGATATGGGTCTTATATATTTAAATTATTACTGACACTAGTATATTGGTCACGTAGCGTGGTTTCCTGTATACTGGAGAGTTGTAAAATATCACGTGTTGAGGGGCGATTCAGAAAATTATGTTAAATGGTACATCAAGCCTGAAAATAGAGATATACTTCCAAAAATAACAGGTATGTTGTGTACAGAGGGAAACCAGACTTGACACTAGGCATGCTCCTTTAAAATAGGGACATTTGAGAGGGCTGGATGTCCCAGTAAGTTTGAAGATGCATTGTGAGTTTCCAGCAATCTTCAACTACATTTTATTAAACTTCTCATGACCAGCTGGCATTTTTCAAAGGTTTCTCAATTCATTTTTGTGAAGTGGGACAACACCATATTGAGATGCTTCGCATTTGTAACAAACTGTCAATGGAGTCTTTGCTACAGAGATTTCTAGTAGTGCAAACTGCCATGAAAGAAATGATTGTCTCTCAGTATTAATTATCCGCTGACAGATGTCTTTAATTTGCAAAATGTGGGTGGAGAGATGTTAAATCTGGATGACACACTACTCTCTTCTTGAACTGTATTTAATTAGCTATTTTAACAAGCTCCTTGAGACCTGTGACTTTCTAGGATGCGACAGACACATTGAAAGGAAATTTCTTTCTACATAATTTATCCTCCCTTTAGTAACTAGAATTTACTGAGTGCACCTCACATATTATTAGCCTGTAGAGAGAAGACAACATACACTGATTCATTTATAACTTTCCCAGCATCTAAATAACATTTTATTTAGTAGTTTGGCAAATTGATTTTATAATTAATTAATGTAAGCTGTAGTTTGTCGTATTATCTTTCAAACTAACTGCTATAATCTGTATATTATGTTTTTGTACAGCTGCATGGTGATATCTGTTTGTCGGTTTGTTTTTTCATTTATTTTACTGGTTATAACTTAGAAATACATAAATAGGCTATGTTAAAATGTTTTTGGTAAAAAACTTAAGACATCTTATGAACAGTGTTGTCACTGACAGGCCCTCCTAGTGTGATCAGTTTTTGAGGGGTACCACAGTTTGCCTTCATGGGGTAACATTTGTAGTGTTGTATGTAAGCCATCATGGGGTAACAGTTGTAGTGCTGTATGTAAGCCATCATGGGGTAAGAGATTGTAGTGCTGTATGTAAGCCATCATGGGGTAACAGTTGTAGTGCTGTATGTAAGCCATCATGGGGTAACAGTTGTAGTGCTTTATGTAAGCCATCATGGGGTAACAGTTGTAGTGCTGTATGTAAGCCATCATGGGGTAACAGTTGTAGTGCTTTATGTAAGCCATCATGGGGTAACAGTTGTAGTGCTTTATGTAAGCCATCATGGGGTAACAGTTGTAGTGCTGTATGTAAGCCATCATGGGGTAAGAGTTGTAGTGCTGTATGTAAGCCATCATGGGGTAACAGTTGAAGTGTTGTATGTAAGCCATCATGGGGTAACAGTTGTAGTGCTGTATGTAAGCCATCATGGGGTAACAGTTGTAGTGCTGTATGTAAGCCATCATGGGGTAACAGTTGTAGTGCTGTATGTAAGCCATCATGGGGTAACACTTGTAGTGCTGTATGTAAGCCATCATGGGGTAACAGTTGTAGTGTTGTATGTAAGCCATCATGGGGTAACAGTTGTAGTGTTGTATGTAAGCCATCATGGGGTAACAGTTGTAGTGCTGTATGTAAGCCATCATGGGGTAACAGTTGTAGTGTTGTATGTAAGCCATCATGGGGTAACAGTTGTAGTGCTGTATGTAAGACATCATGGGGTAACAGTTGTAGTGCTGTATGTAAGCCATCATGGGGTAACAGTTGTAGTGTTGTATGTAAGCCATCATGGGGTAACAGTTGTAGTGTTGTATGTAAGCCATCATGGGGTAACAGTTGTAGTGCTGTATGTATCCTGTACCTCTTTCGTTACATTTTGGCTGTCAGGTAATATGGCAGGATCAATACCTTTGCAACTAGCTGTCAAATTCTACACCTTAGGAGCAGAAGGCCTGATTACTTTAACTCTAATTCTTTCCCCAGTCCACCCAGGTCACCTGGGGTATTTAGAGGGGGCAGATGTAAACTTGAATAAGGATACCATGTTAACATTTTAAACATCAGCCTTAGCTTACACCATATGAATTAAGGAATGAAACGTACCAATGAAACTATTGCCCACTGCAATAAGATGTAGCAGATGGACATGCTTTCGTCATCAGAGCAGAATAAATAAAGAACCATGGTCTTACTATACATGGACAGTAAAGCTACTTTTATGGCAAGGTAAGACTGTCACATTAAGACCTTGTTACATCTGACAGAAAGGGCTAGATTGCATTGATATATAGCACAAGATAAACATGGCTAACATTCAATACTTAACATCTCACAGTTGTGGTAGATGGTCTTCCTGGTGGAGCTTGCATGAGTTATGCAAGCCTTATGTATCACTGTCTTTGCAGAGTATTTATCAAAAAGCAGTTAATTGTAACAAATAAGTCAATAACTACAACAGGACAACAGACTGCTGAAATGTTTCTCATGAAGTACCTCTCCAAAAATGAACAGTGTTTTCTCCACTACCTGTGTAAGTGGGATATGATGGAAATAGCTTAAGTAGGATGCAGCAGTTTAAGGAATGATGGGAAATGGTTGTGTAAGAGGAAGCTACTACATAATATTGCAAAATCCCAAAAAGGGAAGGCATCTCTGATCAGTATTAGCAAAAAACTACGGGCACTCATAAAATCGTCTAAGGCCAGCTTTGAGAGAAAAATTGCACAGGACACTAAGGATAATCACAAGGCTTTCTTTAGTTATGTTAGGAACCTGGGTGGGAATTCCCAGAAATGCTCAGAATTAGTCCAAAATTACAAAAAATACACCAAACCCACAGACATTGCCAACATCCTAGCTGGCAGGTTCAGCGCAAACTTCTCCCCCCCTCCCCACCAAAAGGGCAAATATTTATCCCAGCAGAGTGCTGTCCCCCTGACATCTCAGATGCTCAGGTAAGAGCTGCCCTCTCCAAAGCCAAAAACACAGCATCAATGGGACCAGACGGTGTCCCGGCTGCACTACATGAACTCCAAGAAGAGCTAAACCCAAACATAAAACTACTGTTCAATCTCAGCCTTACTACAGGATATGTACCCAAAGAGTGGCGTACAGCAACAGTGGTCCCTCTCCACAAAGGTGGTGCCTCAACAGATCCTGGAAACTATCGCCCCATAAGCCTGACTAGCTTGGTCTGCAAAGCTATGGAAAGGATCATCATGGACCTCATAAATAAAGATATTGGGGACCTACAGACACTGGATCCTACCCAGTTCGGCTTTGTTAAGGGCAGATCCTGCCTCTTAAACCTGGTTGATTTCTTTGAAACAGTCACCAAGGCCATTGACGAGAGGAAGGTGGTCCACACAGCCTACCTGGACCTCGCAAAAGCCTTCGATACAATACCCCACTCGGGCATTATAGATAAGCTCACCAGCTTAAATATAAACCCCTATGTCACTAGATGGGTTGCAAACTGGCTCAAGGACAGAACCCACATGGTTAGAATTGCTGGAGCCATGTCAGACTCCAAACCAGTTACAAGTGGCGTCCCCCAAGGCTCAGTCCTGGGACCTCTCTTGTTCGGTATATATTTCTCGGAGGTACAGGCCAACACGGAAGAACTGTGGCTGACTAAGTTCGCAGATGACTGCAATTGACTCTCCAGCCGACACAAGCATCCTCCAAAAGGGCCTCATAGAAACAGACAACTGGTGCCAGAGCCATGGCCTCAAGCTAAACGCCAAAAAGTGTATAGTCATCCCCTATGGCAAAAACAAAGTGCCCACAAATTACCACATAGGTGGTAATCCATTAAGTACAGAAGAAGTAATTAGGGACCTGGGGACCCAAGTTGATAGCAATCTCTCATTTGACAACCACGTGGCCAAAGTGGTTAACAAAACATTTTATATAGCCCACCTAATCATGAAGGGATTCACATCTAGATCAGGGGAGGTCATCGTGCCTCTCTACTCATCCCTCATCAGGCCCATAATTGAGTACAATGCCCTTTCAGGATGTACCTTACCAGACACCTGCAGCAACTGGAAAGACCCCAAAAGTACCTCACCAAGAGGATCATAGGGCTCAAACAGATGCCATATGCTGCCCGGTTAAAGAAACTCCAGCTCTACTCAGTGGCATACCGCCTGCTCAGAGGCGATCTCTGCCTGACGTATAAAGCCATGTCCAACCCGGAATTAATGGACATGCTGCACCTCAGAAAATCCAAATCCCATTGAGCTACGCACTCGAGAGACTTGAACCTCAGCACTGAAATAAATAGGACATGCTGGAGGGACAGATTCATAACCCAGAGGCTCCCTTTACTCTGGAATAAAATCCCAGTCCAGGTTAGGCAGAGTCCCTCATTGACTCTCTTCAAGAGGAATCTTGATGAGTGGATGGGAGATCATAGGTTTACCCCGGGTATCACTTCTGTGTCACTGTTAGACAGAGGCACAGTATACTAACCTCGAAAAAGGGTATAGCAAAATGAATTTAAAATGGGTGGCGAAAGCCAAACACACTCTGGCTAGGCTTATAAATGCCCTAGGGCAGATAGCCTAGTATGAACCTATGAACCTATGAACTGCTGAATAGGTTCATAGGTTGGTACTATGCTATCAGCCCTAGGGCCTATACAAGCCTAGCCATAACAATTTCCTGGCTATTTCTTCCCACACTATTTACTTCCCCTGTATCAAATTGATACATGTTGTTAAGTATAAAACAGTAAACAGTAAACTGTACAGCTACTCCCTGACAGGGAATTGAACCCTAGTCTCCCGTGTGACAAAGAGGGATACCACTACCCTTACAAGGAAGTCACACTATTTAATGATCAGCTTGTTGAAAAATATCTTCATTCCTAGCAGACTGGCAAGCATAAAAAAACTTCTTTACTGTTGATATATTTTCTGCGCTTGCCCCTGACTTCAGCTTATGTTTTTTAGACAGTTAAAAACTGACAGACCTATACTATTGTCTCTTTGTAGGACCTGCCTTGTATTCGGTAACTGTGCTAAGTGGCAATCAGACATCATGGATGTCTGAAGATGCAAAAGTAAAGGGGATGTAGCTCAGAGGTAGAGCTCATGCTTTGCATGTATGAAGTCCTAGGTTCAATCCTTGGCATCTGCATTCACCTGAATTACCCATTCTAAAGACTTAAACCTTGCCTGTGATATAAACAGGACCTGCTGGAGAGATGGGTATGTATCCCAGAGACTACCCCTGATGACCCCCATCTGGGGCTATAGCCGTGGATGATATTCCAAGATGCAGATGATGCATTTCTCTTAGGGAGGCTCTCTAGGATTCAAAGTCTTTTATTTAATATTAAAAAAATCCCACACAATAATGTAAGATTAAAATCATACAAGTTATGATTGTATCCCCAACTCTTTACCTTGTTAAAAATGTTGTAGTCCCTCCCACACACCCCTTCTTAGCCTATTTATAAGATCTTCACAATAAGGCCATTTTAGGGGAAGGTGAGTGGAGAATAAAGGCTTCTTTGGCTTATATTACAACATTTTGGAGTGGTTTAGGTTTTACTTACCTACTTGTTGTGTTGTTGGCTCCTTGTTACAACAGCTTATCAGGACAGCAGGAAAAAGAGCCATAAGGCATCTGCCTGATAATGGGGATCCCTCACGAATGGATAAATTGTGTTTTGTGGCATGTTTTAACTTTGGGGGCTCTAATGGGGAAAAGGGTCTACAGATGATATCTGGTATCACTCAGACGTTAAGCTAGTGAGCTAAGCTTCCAAGAGTAAGGGGCTTGAGAATGACATCTGTGAGTGGTCACAAATCTTTGTTCATGCACCTAATCCTGCCTTGAGTTGGTATTGCTGACTGAGGAGTTTGCATTGGTTGAGCAGGACTGGTTCACATATGGACACCTCAGACAAATCTGGATCAAACTGACCTCACTGTAGGAAAACAGTGCCTGATATATTTGCATTAGGACAAGTGGAAAAATCCTTAAGATAAGAAAAGGAAATTCCATTTATAGGGAGCTGTGGGAGATCAAGGCTGTAGCCCTAAAGTGGCTTATGATGACACAGTGGAGAGTACAGAATGTCGATTTAAAGCGGACACAATGGGAGCAGGTACAGTACGCCATGAGCAACCTTAAAAAAATGGCCCAAATGCCATGATCAGCAGCCAAGAATTCTTTTTACACTGGTACCCCACTTCTAGTAGGCACTGTGGTCTAGAAGGAAGGGTAGCAGTACTTGTTAGGGACAATATGTATTTTGGTGGTGTTCTAAGACTAAGGTTTATTGGACTTGTCTTATTGTGAAAAGAAGTGGGATGTTGGGTCTCAAATTATCTTTGGGGTTGGAATTTTAGATATTTGGCATTTTACTCACTTCCGTTTCTGCTTTTGTACTTAATATTCTAGGTTATTTGGCTACTTACCAGTGTTCTTAACATTTGTGTGCTAAATACTAGAAAACAAAGATAGTTCTATCTATACAGTATTTTAGTATTTCTTAAAAACAACTTGCTAGCAACATTTTGCATTCATTGAAATGTGCAAGCCCAACCACATGCCTTCCTCAGATGTGGGAGAGCTATAGTTGTTATTAATAATGTAGCTTTAAGAAAGGTTAATTAATTTGGATATGATACCGGATAAATTGCTGATATCTTGGCATAATGTATATTTGTACATAATTTTTTTGAGTTTGCTAACTGGGGATAAGCAATGATCCCACTGGGCCAATTTCAGTCTCAGTCCATAATAGTTTGTGATTTATTTATCTGTATTTGTTTTCCAGGGTAGACCTTTTTCAGCACAGGAGCGGTGTCTGGTCATGTGATTTGCTCATAGCCACACAGGTAACGGAGGATGAGGGAATCAAACCTTACACCCCTGGACCACAAGAAACAGCTTAATCCTCTAAATCAACTGTCAGACTCAGAATCAGACTGTCATGGTAGTTCTATGATTCTATATTAGTTGTAATTGCTGAATGTTGGTTTATGTTTCCTGTTTTGACTTTAAATTGCAAATAAAATATAGTTAAAAAATAAATTGCAGAGAGAGAGAAAAGGAAAACAGGACTAAAAACCCAACTAGGGCCAAATACTGGGGTCATCATCGCTAGTAGAGACCCCCACCTGCTGATTTCCTGCTATCGAATTGACATTGCCTTTTATAACTGCCAATCCCACCTGCTGATTTCTTGCTAATGGATTGACATCGCATTTTATAACTGCCACCCCCCCACCTGCTGATTTCCTGCTAGTAGATTGACATGACCTTTTATAAATGCCACTCCCCCACCTGCTGATTCCTTGGTAGTGGATTGACATTGCCTTTTATAACTGCCACCCCCATCTGCTGATTCCCTGATAGTGGACTGACATTGCCTTTTATAACTGCCACCCCCCACCTGCTGATTCCCTGGTAGTGGATTGACATCGCCTTTTATAACTGACACCCCCCCCACATGCTGATTTCTTGCTAGTGGATTGACATCACCTTTTATAACTGCCACCCCCCACCTGCTGATTCCTTGGTAGTGGACTGACATTGCCTTTTACAACTGCCACCCCCACCTGCTGATTCCCTGGTAGTGGATTGACATTGCCTTTTATAACTGCCACCCCCCACCTGCTGATTCCCTGGTAGTGGATTGACATCGCCTTTTATAACTGCCACCCCCCCACCTGCTGATTTCCTGCTAGTGGATTGACATCACCTTTAATAACTGCCACCCCCCACCTGCTGATTCCCTGGTAGTGGATTGACATTGCCTTTTATAACTGCCACCCCCCACCTGCTGATTTCTTGCTAGTGGATTGGCATCACATTTTATAACTGCCACCCCCCACCTGCTGATTCCCTGGTAGTGGACTAACATTGCTTTTATAGCTGCCATCTCCCATCTGCTGATTCCCTGATAGTGGACTGACATTGCCTTTTATAACTGCCACCCCCCACCTGCTGATTCCCTGGTAGTGGATTGACATCGCCTTTTATAACTGCCACCCCCCACCTGCTTATTTCCTGGTAGTGGATTGACATCGTCTTTTATAACTGCCACCCCCCCACCTGCTGATTCCCTGGCAGTGGATTGACATCACCTTTTATAACTGCCACTCCCCACCTGCTGATTCCCTGGTAATGGATTGACATCGCTTTTTATAACTGCCACCCCCCACCTGCTGATTCCCTGGTAGTGGATTGACATCGCCTTTTATAACTGCCACCCCCCACCTGCTAATTCCCTGGTAGTAGATTGACATCACCTTTTATAACTGACACCCCCACCTGCTGATTCCCTCGTAGTGGATTGACATCGCCTTTTATAACTGCCACCCCCCCCCACCTGCTGATTCCCTGGTAGTGGATTGACATCACCTTTTATAACTTCCACCCCCACCTGATGATTCCCTCGTAGTGGATTGACATCGCCTTTTATAACTGCCACCCTCCCACCTGCCGTTTCCCCTGGTAGTGGATTGATATCGCCTTTTATAACTGCCACCCCCCCACCTGCTTATTCCCTGGTAGTGGATTGACATTGCCTTTTATAACTGCCACCCCCACCTGCTTATTCCCTGGTAGTGGATTGACATCGCCTTTTATAACAGTGGTTATGTCACTGAATGGCTCGGTTTTCTCACCTCTTCTGCAGAGGTCTGCAGTTGAACCAAAAGTGTGACACAGTGATGTAATGGTCACTCCTCTTACTTCTCAGTCCCACTGTCCATCATATGATCCTGGAATCTGTAGTCCATGTCAATAGAGTCTGCATGTCTCGGCTGCTTATTTAGACTTCCTTCAGCTTTGTTGGTTTTCTGACAAACACATACCATTTAATGTGTCTGGCTACACTAACAAAAAATTAGATTTAAATAGTGCTTAAAGCCAAACAGAAAACTTACAGAAAAAATATGATTTATAGATGAACATTTAGTTATTGAAATACTTTATGCCTTTAAAAATATTAAATGATCCAATTATATAAAGCAGAATTATGAAACTTTTCCAAATTCTGACTTCCATTTCTCCTTGCCTACAGCTGGTATCACTGTTTTAGTTGTGGTTAATATTATTTCCAAGATTCCTTTCTAAAATTACTGGAATAACTAAACCACTGTAACAATGATCCTGCCTACAAAGTAACAGTTTAGTGTGGCTTAGAAAATGCTAATAATTGCGGAAAAAAATAAATCTTGAGAAAAAAATAAATAAATCTTGAATACAGTTTAAAGTACTGCTAAACTTTCCATGTTTTCAAAAATGTCAGCATTACCAGGGGCTGTTTAGAAATGGGCATTCAACGACAACTACCCCAGGGATTTACTTCTGAGATGTTATTACTCTGACATACATCATGGGAGGTAAAAATTATCTTGTTATTAACAGGAAAAGAGAAAAAAACTATAACAGAATTTAAGAAAACATGACAAGTGACAAGTAAAAGCGGAGGAGACGCTGCAGGAATTTGGTATCATTTTCTACACTGTGTTAAGGACAGAAAATGCAGCAATGAGGTTAAGTACCCATCATGCTAAAATGTCAGGCAAGAAAAAGAAGCCACAACATACTATAAAAAGCTGATTGTGCACTCAAGTAACTGTATTAATGCTGTTGGAGAAGCTAGAAATGGACTTTAGTTGCTCACACACAAAGCAGGAGATAAAAAGTGCTTTTACTGAAAGCCATGTTCATCGAAACCCAGTTTTTAAAACCAGACTTCTTCACAGTTACACCCACACTTGTCAAGTAAAAGACATTGCCACTTGCACCCCAGAATTTCATATAATGTCTTCAGAGTTTACAGCATCTCAGGGCAGGCAGATTTTAGCTAAATATACATCAAGTATTTGACTATCATCCATTTTTCTAGATATCTAAACTCATCATATTCAAATCTGACGATCAAATACTAAACAAGCACTGCACCAAGACACAAAAAAGGGCTAGAGCATGCTGGGAAAAACAAGACTGAAGCCATACTGATTTTATGAACTTTAACTATGTTCAAACTAATGAATGTGATGCATTCCTGTTACTCTTTCCAACACAGTGTACTTAAGTGAAACGTGAGCATTTACTTTTTTTCCTTTAACTGATGCATATTTACCTTTTTTACCCTTTGCTGCTAGATTCAGTGGATCATGGCATTCTGCATCTGTGGAGACAGAATATCTCCCACTAATACGTGCAACGTTTCTTCCTTCATACCCCGGACACCCCCAGTTCCCAGGCACCCCCTGGATGCTCACCAGTATTACAACCGGTGTTCACCCATCATCAATTACTTTTATCCTTCTCCCCTTAAAGTTAAAGCACCTTTTCAAATTAAAATCTCACTTTCACACAAACTAGAGATATCCCCTTGTTACCAATTAGAATAAACTCAGTTAATAATATCCTGCCTACAGTCATACACAAACAAATTCCTGGAAACATACCTCTTTTCACCTCTTTAACCTTTCACCAAATTTTCACCTCTTATATTTGGTTTGCTCCTCATAAAATTTGTGATTTTTCTGGATTTATGTGGCAAATCAGTGAGGACTGGATTCACTAAATAATGACAGGAATTTGAGTTTCAGACTTCATATCCTTCACACAATGCAAAGTTATATTATATTTTATTCTATCAAGGTAACAATATATCTACACTTGAAGATACCCTTCACTGGCTATCATGTCACTACCCCCAAGAAACCCTACTACTCTGTGATTTTAACATAGACTGGGGCACCTGTTCCTCAGAATCCCCAACCACCCATATTAACCTGCACGCATTTACACAAATCATAACCACTCCTACCAGGATAAGTAAACATAACCAAAAAAAAAGCATAGTTGACTGGGTACTCATAAATAGTCATCCCCAAATGTACACCTCTGGGATCCTCCCTAATGACCTAAGTGATCACCTATATAATTAAGCACAAAGCCATTAACCCCCAACAACCCTTACTCAGAATGGTAAGAAACAAAAAAAAACTTTGACCCTGCCAAATTCCAACAAAGACTAAACTCATGTAATTGGTCTATTCTACAACACCTCCCCTTAGAGGAAGCAGTAGCATACTTCAACAACAAATTCCTTGTGATCCTTGATTTGCATGCACCTGTTCGCTCAAAAAAAACAAAGGCAAAAGCTGCGCCATGGCTTTCTAAAGAGTCCAAACTCAAAATTACCCTTAGAAACAAAGCATGGGCTTTATGGTGTACTACTAAAGACCCCCAAGATCACATTAAATACAGGCAATGTAGAAACAAATCTAAAAAATCCATTTTACAAGACAAAAAACAATACTACTGTAATTTACAGACAATAAATCAAAATAACCTTTAGAAGTTTTGGGCAGGTCTAAATAAACTGCTCCATCCTGGACAAACTTCAACCCCTATCCCCGATGCTACCATTGATAAACCCCCTGAGGATGTCTCAGACAGTTTTAACTGATTCTTTACTGAGACAATTCAAGCCCTAGCTAGCCAACTACCTGCGAGCTCCCATGGCCCTGAAGGTACCACCCCTAGAAACCAACTCTCGTTCAGCTTCCAACAAGTCAGCACTTCACTTATCCGTACCTTGATCAAAAAATTTAAACCCACAACACTTTCTGCTGATCAACTCCCTGCCGAGTATCTACAAAAGTTAGCTGATGCTATTGCCTGCCCCATCTCAATACTAATCAATCGAATCATAGCAGAAGCTAACATTCCCACCATCTGGAAAATATTCTATGTAATCCCACTTCACAAAGTAGGCAGCTCCACTGAATTATCCAATTATAGGCCAATAGCTATACTAGCTGTATTCATAGACAACTGATGCACCACCTAATCTGAATCACCTTATGGCAGACATCCAGAACAGCTTCCAATCGCACCACAGCACTACTTCAGCCCTCCTAGCCTTCACTGACACTATAAACCATAATTGCAACAATAATTATATATCATTGGCCCTCTTCTTGGATCTTTCCAAGGCATTTGACATGGTTAATCACCAACGTTAAATCCACACCCTGAAAACATTCTGTCTAGATACTAAAGTCCTTTAATGGTTTCCATCCTATCTGAATGGCAGACAGCAGGCTGTCCTTTGGCAAAACAAACTCTCTAACCTCCTACCTAACACACTTGGTGTACCACAATGTTCTGTACTAGGGCCCCTGCTGTTCTCCATCTTCATTAATGACCTTTATACTGTCATCCCAAAAGTCAGCTGTATCCAATATGCTGATGACTCTGTCCTGATCTGCTCAGCCACATCTCCAACAGAGCTATGGTCAGCTACCCAGACCACCTTTAATACAATACAAAACTGGCTTTCTGATTGTCATCTGATCCTAAATCCCAAAAAAACTAAAATGCTGTTATTTTCACCAACACATAAGTCTACTGCATTCACCTTTACCATAAAAGCAAATGATGGCACAATAATCTCCCCTGACCCCTCTACAAAACTACTAGGTGTCATCATAGATAATAATGTAAAATTTGACCTACATGTTAACCAATTTATCAAAACCATCAACAAAAAACTAGGGTCCCTTTACAGAATAAAAGCCTTCCTAACCCCTAAAGCTAAAAGTGCCCTAACTCGCTCTCACCTTCTTTCTAATCTTCTGTATGCATCCCCTCCACTCTCCAATTTAAACAAGTCTGCTGTTAACAAACTCTCAATCTGCTACAACCACATTGCCAGATTTTCCACTGGGCTGCCTTTTAGGACACATCATTGCATCAGTCTAAACCAGCTTGGGTGGCTAGAACTACCTAGCCTAATCCAGTATAACCAACTGATTATGGCCTATAAAATCCTCTGTAATCTGAACAATACTCCTGCTCTTAAAAACATTATCACCCCTTATAATAATCCTAGACCACTTCGATCCTCTAACAGACTACTAATTCAGGCTAGCAAAATTAATAATACAGCCGGTGACTCTCTCTTTGCCAACTCTGTAGCTAGATCCTGGAATTCTCTCCCAGCTGATACTACTTTACTTTCCACCCTGTGTCAATTTAAGACAGGACAACATTTGACACTTAACTGGTGATGTCCATGTATCAAGCCGGCTAACTCTCTTCTAGAATGAGTAAAAACTGTTAAATCAGCTTACTTGTGTAAGTTAATCCTGATTTACACTCGGGATTACCTCTAATGTGGAATTTGTATAACTTGCTCACGTATGTAATCAATCTAAATATTCTATTTGCAATATGTAATGTTGTAGCTGTAATCTTAACTGCTTACCTTGGTGCTTTTCTCCCCGGGCCTCTGCTGAAAATGGACATGCATCCAGTTGGACTATCCCGGTCAACAAATGTAAAATAAAATAAATAAAAATAAGAGCAATTTAAATTGTTTTCCCTATCGTGGGGGCTTTGTAGCCCATTATTTTAGGTTTTGTCCAAAAGTTTTGTGCTAAGAGGTTGAGAGTTATGCCTGGAAATTAACCACCCCTTTATAAATCACTTTTCCTATTTCACAACAACATGCTCTCTTTCACCTTAACTCATCACCTTTCCTGTATTCTAACTGTGTACTTATCGGCACTCTCCCGTACTTCTGGTGTACCTATCTGTAGTCTCCGCATACTCCAAACGATGTAAATTACTGCACCATTACACATACTACACACTGAATCTGCTAGCCACCAACATCAGCTACAGGTCCCTCCCATACAAATTCCATAACACAAACATATCCCATCTAATAGCCCTGGCACCTCATATAGTGGTCTGCTCACACAGCACCCTGGAAACAATTTGGTAAAGGAAATATCAGCCGATAAATAAGACACATTGGAGGGATATATTCACATCTCAGTGTATCCCTCGCCTCTGGAACACACTTCCACTACATGTCAAGCAGAGCACCCTTGCCAGCTTCAAGGTAAACCTAGATAGTTAGATATCTAACACTATCTAGATATCTAATACTAACCAATCCAGACTAGTAACCCTCCTTTTCACCTCCCTTCCGCTCCCCTCCCCTAGCCATCCTGACTCACACCATCTGATCATTGCATTCCTTCCTCTGCTGGCTCTGGTTCACCCTTTACCCCCCCCCCCCTTCTCTCCTCACTCAATCTCTCAGACCTGTTATAACATGCTTAACTACCTCACTTCATCTCAACTCCAAATACATATCCAACTGACTTACACCTAACTTCCTCTCACTACCACGTATACTACTCACTCAGTCTCCTCTCTTACTCCTATATCTTCCCCTTCCATCCCATTTGCCCTTCTAGTTTGTTTCACCTTCGTGTGGAGTATCTGCTTGAATTTAGTGCAATATTTGTATATAAGATTTAGGTATATCAGTTTAGAACAGTATCTGTTTGAGCTTAGTACTATCTGTATATACATCCTACCTTTATTCCCAGCCTGTATCTAGATACTGGTATATCTGTTCATTACTATGTTTCATATTGTATGTATAGCTAATGTTTGCTGCAGCATGTATTATTTGTTAATGTATGTATATTCAGTTGTTCTTCATGTAATCTGCTGCTCATTTATTGTTCTGTGGAGCCTTTCTCCCAGGGCCTCCACTGAAAAAGGACCTGTGTCCAGTTGGAATTTCCCAGTAAACAAATGTAAATAAAAATAAATAAATAAATAGATAGATACACGGTCTCAAATTCTCTCCCAGTCTATCCAGTCTTGCCCTCCCTGAGGCTAAAGAGAGAACATTGGAATAGGGTTTTTGACTAGACTAGAAATGGTCTGCAGACAGATTGCCTAGTATCTACCTATCAACCTATGAACTCAAAAAAGGTTCTAAATTCCTTTACAAATTCACAACCCCTGTTATCAACTTATTAATGGGTGGTAACCCCAGCCTTGTCCCTAAACTTAACTCTGTACCTTACTTTGCAAAAACACTTTCCATGATATCACCAGTAAATAAGACACACCACAAGCATCAACACACACACACACACACACACACACACACACACACACACACAAAAAACACTAAATATATCCTTTTACCTATCCCTAACTCTAATACTAACCCACAAACCCTTGCACACATACAGTGCATTAACTTTACATACACACACACACACACACACACACACACACACACACACACACACACACACACACACACACACAAAACAATTAATCTATCCCCTACTCTGGCCCTTACTCTAACCTTATCCTGCAAGCACTCACAAATATACTAACAGACATTAATACTACAAGTTTTAGAAATCTGACACTTTCAGCATTACAGTCACAAAATGATACACCTGATCTTCCTCCGTCTGACACTGCATGTGCCCAAAAAAACATCTACTTGACGTAATTACAACACACTGTATTCTGTCAACAAAACAAGTCAAGATAGGGATAGTGATACATCCACACACACAGACACACACACACACACACACACACACACACACACACACACACACACACACACACACGCACACACACACACACACACACACACACATATGGACGAGACCATAAAGGAAACAGAAAAACAAAACAAAAATAGCTTCACGAATGTTTTTGCAGGGGGCTAAGCCACTCTGCACCCCCCACACCCTCTGACATTTAAATATACCAACTCCAATATTGCACTACAGTGAAGAAAAGGGAAACAATCCCATTCCGCACTGTATGGAGATTTCCGTTCACAATGTTCGAAGTTTTAAAACTTCAATGATATGGTCTCGGCCATACGAAATTCAAAATATATATGTGTGTGTGTGTGTGTGTGTGTGTATACACACATATATATATATATATATATATATATATATATATATATATATATATATATATATATATATATATATATATATACTGATAGAAATAGATGGATATATAGATATGTATATATAGATACATATATATATATTTACATGAGTGCTCTCACACACACACACACACACACACACACACACACACACACACACACACACACACACACACACACAGGCATGCACACATATTTCTGTCTACTATAATGATATGCCTGAAAACATTTTTGCATATCCTTGTATGCAGTCATGAGCCACTTCCTGGCAGACCCATGTATGTTTTATATCATTATTTGCCGTGCTGCAGTTCAAAATTAAATAAATCCTAAGTGGCTCCTTCTTTTGCACCTCCATTTTATTTGACACAGCACCACCTTCTGCATCTACCGTTTTGTACACATCTCTCCTGTGGGTACCATCGTCTCTCCAGGATTTACCAAGTGACTTGTTCATATCACCTTTTTACTGATACATACTCTTTCAGTGTTACACCATTTGCAACAAATAATGTACTTTTTTTGTGTAAACCAACATAGATCAGTCTTACTTACGCACCTTGTCCCATGAAAAACATGCCAGTTTCTTAGCAGACCAGTGAGAAATTCTGTTAAATACATAGCGTTGCCGCATCACAGCAAGAGGTTCTCCGGTTCGATTCTCGGCTGAGGTGCCTTCTGTGCGGAGTCTGCATGTCCTCCCTGTGGTCGTGTGGGTTTCCTCCGGGTGCTCAGGTTTCTTCCCACATCCCAAAGACATGCAATAGGTGGATTGGACACCCTAAATTGGCCCTAGGTGTGAGTGTGTGCATGTGTGTGCTTTCTGTGGAAGGTTGGGCGCCGGCTGGCAACTCGACACCGTAAAACTCCACTGCCAATCATGAGCGGACAGATGATCTGCTGTGGTGACCCCTAACCGGGAAAAGCCGAAAGAAGAAGAAGACATACAGTCACACATTGCTATAATTTACGTGCATCTCTGACAGTTATTTCCATAAACACTGTGTATTCTATTGCCTGATCATGCTTTGGAAGTTTCTATTTTATGTTATCATAGTACATGTCATACACACATTAATATCCTAATGTTTCTTCTGGATCATTCTGTGTTTATGTATTTATTTATTTATCTGTATTTATTTATTTATCTGTATTTTATTGATCATTTTAGCCCTGTTGAGAACAGGCCAATTCCAAAATATGTTCATAAACTGGAGAAGTAAGCTGATTTTTGTACAGACTGGTAAAACCAATACAATGTTGTATACAGGTCTATAACATAACCCTTAAAATGTGGAAAGTAGGTGGATGCCTCAAATGTTTAATACAAATGCACACAGCAAATGCAAATATACACACTTGTATACAGCTAAAAATGTGCAAAAGTGGAAATTGTAGATGCAGAGCCATTCTAACAGCAATTTAATTAGTGAATACAGTATGTAAATAGTATATGGTGCAGAGCATTTTCTGTAGCCAACAGTTAGGTAGGAGATACAGAGGCAAAAAGGAAGGAAATTGCGGAGAAAGAAAAAGATCAGTAAAAGTGTTTATGTAACGAAAAACCTGCAAGGAGTTGGGGTAGTATACAGTTACCAATGATGGGAAGGGTAACGGCAATCTATAACCAAATGGGATAGGTTATTCAGTTGTGGTAGTATCCAGTTACCAATGATGGGAAGGGTAACGGCAATCTATAATCAAATGGGATAGGTTATTGAGTTGGGGTAGTATCCAGTTACCAATGATGGGAAGGGTAACGGCAATCTATAACCAAATGGGATAGGTTATTGAGTTGGGGTAGTATCCAATTACCAATGATGGGAAGGGTAACGGCAATCTATAACCAAATGGGATAGGTTATTGAGTTGGGGTAGTATCCAATTACCAATGATGGGAAGGGTAACGGCAATCTATAACCAAATGGGATAGGTTATTGAGTTGGGGTAGTATCCAGTTACCAATGATGGGAAGGGTAACGGCAATCTATAACCAAATGGGATAGGTTATTGAGTTGGGGTAGTATCCAGTTACCAATGATGGGAAGGGTAATAGCAATCTATAACCAAATGGGATAGGTTATTGAGTTGGGGTAGTATCCAGTTACCAATGATGGGAAGGGTAACGGCAATCTATAACCAAATGGGATAGGTTATTGAGTTGGGGTAGTATCCAGTTACCAATGATGGTAAGGGTAATGGCAATCTATAACCAAATGGGATAGGTTATTGAGTTGGGGGTAGTATCCAATTACCAATGATGGGAAGGGTAACGGCAATCTATAACCAAATGGGATAGGTTATTGAGTTGGGGTAGTATCCAGTTACCAATGATGGGAAGGGTAACGGCAATCTATAACCAAATGGGATAGGTTATTGAGTTGGGGTAGTATCCAGTTACCATTGATGGGAAGGGTAATGGCAATCTATAACCAAATGGGATAGGTTATTGAGTTGGGGTAGTATCCAATTATCAATGATGGGAAGGGTAACGGCAATCTATATCCAAATGGGATAGGTAATTGAGTTGGGGTAGTATCCAGTTACCAATGATGGGAAGGGTAACGGCAATCTATAACCAAATGGGATAGGTTATTGAGTTGGGGTAGTATCCAATTACCAATAATGGGAAGGGTAACGGCAATCTATAACAAATGGGATAGGTTATTGAGTTGGGGTAGTATCCAATTACCAATGATGGGAAGGGTAACAGCAATCTATAACCAAATGGGATAGGTTATTGAGTTGGGGTAGTATCCAATTACCAATGATGGGAAGGGTAACGGCAATCTATAACCAAATGGGATAGGTTATTGAGTTGGGGTAGTATCCAATTACCAATGATGGGAAGGGTGGCAAATCTATAAAAAAATGGGAGAGGGTAATGGCAATCTATAACCAAATGGGATAGGTTATTGAGTTGGGGTAGTATCCAATTACCAATGATGGGAAGGGTAATGGCAATCTATAACCAAATGGGATAGGTTATTGAGTTGGGGTAGTATCCAATTACCAATGATGGGAAGGGTAATGGCAATCTATAACCAAATGGGATAGGTTATTGAGTTGGGGTAGTATCCAATTACCAATGATGGGAAGGGTAATGGCAATCTATAACCAAATGGGATAGGTTATTGAGTTGGGGTAGTATCCAATTACCAATGATGGGAAGGGTAACGGCAATCTATAACCAAATGGGATAGGTTATTGAGTTGGGGTAGTATCCAATTACCAATGATGGGAAGGGTAACGGCAATCTATAACCAAATGGGATAGGTTATTGAGTTGGGGTAGTATCCAATTACCAATGATGGGAAGGGTAACGGCAATCTATAACCAAATGGGATAGGTTATTGAGTTGGGGTAGTATCCAATTACCAATGATGGGAAGGGTAACGGCAATCTATAACCAAATGGGATAGGTTATTGAGTTGGGGTAGTATCCAATTACCAATGATGGGAAGGGTAACAGCAATCTATAACCAAATGGGATAGGTTATTGAGTTGGGGTAGTATCCAATTACCAATGATGGGAAGGGTAACGGCAATCTATAACCAAATGGGATAGGTTATTGAGTTGGGGTAGTATCCAATTACCAATGATGGGAAGGGTAACGGCAATCTATAACCAAATGGGATAGGTTATTGAGTTGGGGTAGTATCCAATTACCAATGATGGGAAGGGTAATGGCAATCTATAACCAAATGGGATAGGTTATTGAGTTGGGGTAGTATCCAATTACCAATGATGGGAAGGGTAATGGCAATCTATAACCAAATGGGATAGGTTATTGAGTTGGGGTAGTATCCAATTACCAATGATGGGAAGGGTAACGGCAATCTATAACCAAATGGGATAGGTTATTGAGTTGGGGTAGTATCCAATTACCAATGATGGGAAGGGTAATGGCAATCTATAACCAAATGGGATAGGTTATTGAGTTGGGGTAGTATCCAATTACCAATGATGGGAAGGGTAATGGCAATCTATAACCAAATGGGATAGGTTATTGAGTTGGGGTAGTATCCAATTACCAATGATGGGAAGGGTAATGGCAATCTATAACCAAATGGGATAGGTTATTGAGTTGGGGTAGTATCCAATTACCAATGATGGGAAGGGTAATGGCAATCTATAACCAAATGGGATAGGTTATTGAGTTGGGGTAGTATCCAATTACCAATGATGGGAAGGGTAACGGCAATCTATAACCAAATGGGATAGGTTATTGAGTTGGGGTAGTATCCAATTACCAATGATGGGAAGGGTAACGGCAATCTATAACCAAATGGGATAGGTTATTGAGTTGGGGTAGTATCCAATTACCAATGATGGGAAGGGTAACGGCAATCTATAACCAAATGGGATAGGTTATTGAGTTGGGGTAGTATCCAATTACCAATGATGGGAAGGGTAACGGCAATCTATAACCAAATGGGATAGGTTATTGAGTTGGGGTAGTATCCAATTACCAATGATGGGAAGGGTAACGGCAATCTATAACCAAATGGGATAGGTTATTGAGTTGGGGTAGTATCCAATTACCAATGATGGGAAGGGTAACGGCAATCTATAACCAAATGGGATAGGTTATTGAGTTGGGGTAGTATCCAATTACCAATGATGGGAAGGGTAACGGCAATCTATAACCAAATGGGATAGGTTATTGAGTTGGGGTAGTATCCAATTACCAATGATGGGAAGGGTAACGGCAATCTATAACCAAATGGGATAGGTTATTGAGTTGGGGTAGTATCCAATTACCAATGATGGGAAGGGTAACGGCAATCTATAACCAAATGGGATAGGTTATTGAGTTGGGGTAGTATCCAATTACCAATGATGGGAAGGGTAACGGCAATCTATAACCAAATGGGATAGGTTATTGAGTTGGGGTAGTATCCAATTACCAATGATGGGAAGGGTAACGGCAATCTATAACCAAATGGGATAGGTTATTGAGTTGGGGTAGTATCCAATTACCAATGATGGGAAGGGTAACGGCAATCTATAACCAAATGGGATAGGTTATTGAGTTGGGGTAGTATCCAATTACCAATGATGGGAAGGGTAACGGCAATCTATAACCAAATGGGATAGGTTATTGAGTTGGGGTAGTATCCAATTACCAATGATGGGAAGGGTAATGGCAATCTATAACCAAATGGGATAGGTTATTGAGTTGGGGTAGTATCCAATTACCAATGATGGGAAGGGTAATGGCAATCTATAACCAAATGGGATAGGTTATTGAGTTGGGGTAGTATCCAATTACCAATGATGGGAAGGGTAACGGCAATCTATAACCAAATGGGATAGGTTATTGAGTTGGGGTAGTATCCAATTACCAATGATGGGAAGGGTAACGGCAATCTATAACCAAATGGGATAGGTTATTGAGTTGGGGTAGTATCCAATTACCAATGATGGGAAGGGTAATGGCAATCTATAACCAAATGGGATAGGTTATTGAGTTGGGGTAGTATCCAATTACCAATGATGGGAAGGGTAACGGCAATCTATAACCAAATGGGATAGGTTATTGAGTTGGGGTAGTATCCAATTACCAATGATGGGAAGGGTAACGGCAATCTATAACCAAATGGGATAGGTTATTGAGTTGGGGTAGTATCCAATTACCAATGATGGGAAGGGTAACGGCAATCTATAACCAAATGGGATAGGTTATTGAGTTGGGGTAGTATCCAATTACCAATGATGGGAAGGGTAACGGCAATCTATAACCAAATGGGATAGGTTATTGAGTTGGGGTAGTATCCAATTACCAATGATGGGAAGGGTAACGGCAATCTATAACCAAATGGGATAGGTTATTGAGTTGGGGTAGTATCCAATTACCAATGATGGGAAGGGTAACGGCAATCTATAACCAAATGGGATAGGTTATTGAGTTGGGGTAGTATCCAATTAACAATGATGGGAAGGGTAACGGCAATCTATAACCAAATGGGATAGGTTATTGAGTTGGGGTAGTATCCAATTAACAATGATGGAAAGGGTAACGGCAATCTATAACCAAATGGGATAGGTTATTGAGTTGGGGTAGTATCCAATTACCAATGATGGGAAGGGTAACGGCAATCTATAACCAAATGGGATAGGTTATTGAGTTGGGGTAGTATCCAATTACCAATGATGGGAAGGGTAACGGCAATCTATAACCAAATGGGATAGGTTATTGATTTGGGGTAGTATCCAATTACCAATGATGAGAAGGGTAACGGCAATCTATAACCAAATGGGATACGTTATTGAGTTGGGGTAGTATCCAATTACCAATGATGGGAAGGGTAACGGCAATCTATAACCAAATGGGATAGGTTATTGAGTTGGGGTAGTATCCAGCTACCAATGATGGGAAGGGTAACGGCAATCTATAACCAAATGGGATAGGTTATTGAGTTGGGGTAGTATCCAATTACCAATGATGGGAAGGGTAATGGCAATCTATAACCAAATGGGATAGGTTATTGAGTTGGGGTAGTATCCAATTACCAATGATGGGAAGGGTAACGGCAATCTATAACCAAATGGGATAGGTTATTGAGTTGGGGTAGTATCCAATTACCAATGATGGGAAGGGTAACGGCAATCTATAACCAAATAGGATAGGTTATTGAGTTGGGGTAGTATCCAATTACCAATGATGGTAAGGGTAACGGCAATCTATAACCAAATGGGATAGGTTATTGAGTTGGGGTAGTATCCAATTACCAATGATGGGAAGGGTAATGGCAATCTATAACCAAATGGGATAGGTTATTGAGTTGGGGTAGTATCCAATTACCAATGATGGGAAGGGTAACGGCAATCTATAACCAAATGGGATAGGTTATTGAGTTGGGGTAGTATCCACTTACCAATGATGGGAAGGGTAACGGCAATCTATAACCAAATAGGATAGGTTATTGAGTTGGGGTAGTATCCAATTACCAATGATGGTAAGGGTAACGGCAATCTATAACCAAATGGGATAAGTTATTGAGTTGGGGTAGTATCCAATTACCAATGATGGGAAGGGTAACGGCAATCTATAACCAAATGGGATAGGTTATTGAGTTGGGGTAGTATCCAATTACCAATGATGGGAAGGGTAACGGCAATCTATAACCAAATGGGATAGGTTATTGAGTTGGGGTAGTATCCAACTACCAATGATGGGAAGGGTAACGGCAATCTATAACTAAATGGGATAGGTTATTGAGTTGGGGTAGTATCCAATTACCAATGATGGGAAGGGAAACGGCAATCTATAACGAAATGGGATAGGTTATTGAGTTGAGGTAGTATCCAATTACCAATGATGGGAAGGGTAACGGCAATCTATAACCAAATGGGATAGGTTATTGAGTTGGGGTAGTATCCAATTACCAATGATGGGAAGGGTAATGGCAATCTATAACCAAATGGGATAGGTTATTGAATTGGGGTAGTATTTAATTACCAATGATGGGAAGGGTAATGGCAATCTATAACCAAATGGGATAGGTTATTTTAAGCACAAATAGGAAATTGGCTAGGCTTAAAATGGCCTGCAAAGGCATCTAGCCTAGTACTTATGAAGCTATGAACCTATGAGTGGGTTGCATGTGAAATGTAACACGGAATAAAATATAAGAAATATGATGAGAATCAGCTACAAGATACTAAGGCAATTCTGCACCTAAGAAAAATGTGAGTACAAAGAAAAATACAGTCTGACAATTAATGCACTGGAGGTGCTTCCTGTAATCCAGAGTTTGACTCTCTCAACCTCTATGTGTGACTGAGCAATTTATTCTAATGAAACAGTGTTGTGGAGCAATTAGGTAATTATTGTCTGTAACTTAATGATCTCATAGACTTTCTGCGGGCTGGCAACTACCTATGACTTTATAATCATATGCATATGCAACAGTTAACTTCATGTGGAGTGAAGATGTACTGGATTAGTAAGAAAGGAGAGACAAAATAAATGCATGCAAAGTTTTAAGAAAACTAGTGTTGAGAAGAAAGGAACAAGTTTTACTGCAAGAGGATGGCTGTATAGGAAATGGTAAGAAAAATATTGTTTTGGAGAAATGGGGTCTGCAAGAGGTACTGCCCATAAACAGTAAATGTATGCTATGCAGAAATCTGAAAAGGGAAACTAGCAAGACTTATTTAGTTAGGTCATATCACATTGCTATTCAGGCCCCTAACTTGTGGAACCCTCAAGCTGGATGACACCAGGAGTGTCCATCTCTGGATGGATTTCACAAAGAGCTTAAAACCCGTCTCTTTGTTACAGCCTTTGATAGGATGGAATTATTCTGTATTATTGTACAGGACTTAATGTGAATTTGTTAATTAATCAAATGTTTGTTACAAAATGCCTTAATAAACTTGGAGATGAAGCTGAGTCACATTTTTTTTTGCAAAGTGTGATACTGAGGTGTGATTTGCAAATGCTTTTATAGGTAGTAGAATTACTAATTATTCTCATTTCTATAAGTATAGAGTTCACTCACTTACAAGACAATGCTGAGATATTCAGGCTTTGACTGAAATTGGTTGTCTGAGACCCCAGCTCTATCCCAATCAACTAATTATGAATAAAATAAATAGCAATTTGGTGCTCTGTTTCCAGTTTTAATGACAGTTTTATGCACTTGTCTTGAATTGGATCTGATACTGTTGTTCATGTTTTGCCACTGAAGTAATGCCTTGAGGGCTGGGCACTGTCTTTTTATATTGAAGTTTATAGGCTATATCAGCAAAACAATTTGAAGGAACAGACAGAACAGTTGTGTAAGAATTTACCACAAGAGTATATGTCCTAATGGGGTCTGTATTAGTTAATCAAAACTGCAATTAAGCAAATACTAATTCATTGACCTTTATTAAGAGAATGTCCTTTTATCGAATGTTCAGATCAGCAAACCTTTTTTTCCCAGGGCATTGAGTTAGTTGGCCAACATGTGGAAATTTGTCCTTTTCCCCACTGTAGTGTATCTCAAAGTTGATGTATATATATAAGTGGGGAGTGCTGTGGGAGGCACAGCCACCCAAACTGGGTGGTTTGTTATACTGCAGTGTGTATTGCTTGGTATGTTGGCCTAGTAAATTAGTTACCTAGGAAAACATTCACTGATTTGTGCATTCAATAAAAGGGCAGTTTGCTGAATAGGGGTTGATGAATAGGTATTCACAGAATTGGAGTTTTGATGAAATAATATAGGCCCATCCTACTGATCACTGTCACCATGTTTCAAGCTGCTGGGTCATCTCACCAAATAATCTTGATGTCCGGCCAGGGTACCAAAGCCAAAGTCTTCCATGAAGCCATTCATCTGATATGTGATCAAAGTTTGTGGGCGTCCATTCACCTGACATGTGATCTAAGCTTGTGGGCGTCCATTCTTCTGACATGTGATCTAAGCTTGTGAGTGTAAAAGTACACAAGCTGACGTATAAGTATGAAAACATGAGACTGTCCTGAGGCCAGGAGACTTGAATACACCTGATGGCACAAGTCAGAAAAAAAAAAAAAAGGTAAACAGGGAGAAGGCAGGGAATGGCTCCCTCTCCGTTTTGTCCGAGATAAGAAGTGCTTGGTTAAGAATGGGTGGAAAGGAATACTGCAACACTGATCAGCAGGACATCTAGTATTACAAAGTGTTATGTGATTCCCAAAGCCTAGTGAGTGGTATAGGAGGATGGATCAGTCACAGGAGCTCTGTCAATCAATCTAGAGAGGACTGACCTGGCAAAGGACACTCTGGATCTAGAGAATGCATCTTCCCTGTAGTGGTTGGCACAGGTATGTAGAGAAGACCAAGTTGCTGCTTGTAGGTTGGTTGTTAAGTCAATTCATTTGTAAAAGGACAAAGAAGAGTTCGCTGTCATAGTAGGATGTGCTTTTACCATAGAAGGCAAAGATTTCCCATGGCAAGTGAAACAAAGGGAAATGGACTTAGAAATCCAGTTAGCAATAGTTTGTTTAGAAAGTGAGTTTTCCATCTGGGGTTTGGACAAGGTGCAGGGTTTGAGTCTTACAAGGGGTAATTGGCTAGGCTGAAAATGTCTCGAAAGGGTAGTTAGCCTAGTACTAACCTATAAACCTATAATCTATAAAATCTTGGCTTCTTTAGAGGACACAAACAACTGATCAGGCTTGCAGATCGGCTTGGTCTTGTCCAAGTAAAATCTGAGCTGCCTGTGTACAGCCAGGGAATGGAGGATTCTCTTTTCCTTGTTCTGAGGGTTAGGGAATAAGGTAGGAAGATTGATGGCCTGATTAAGGGACACCTCATTTACCACTTTGTGAATAAATGAGGAGCTGTGGCCCTCACAGACACTCTGTCCTTATGAGAAATAAAAAAATAAGGGGATGTTATCAGGGCTTGGAGCTCAGAAACTCTTCCAGTTGAACTGAGTACTACAAGAAATATGGCTTTCCAAGTACAGAATTTATGAGAAGCAGCAGCCACTGGTCCAAACGGAGGTAAAGTAACCTTTCCAAGGAAAAAGTTAAGGACCGAAGAATGAAGACATCTTTAAGAAACTTAAGGAGGGTCGAGGTAATCATGCAGAAATTTTCAATAAGTGAGCCTTGACTGAGGACTTGTCAAGACCAGCTTTAAGTAGCTCACACAAATTAGAGAAGACAGTAGGAACCACATAAGGGCATGTACTCTAGCATGCATCCAGACAAACAATCTTTTCTATTTGAATATATAAGATATCCTGGTAGTAGGTTTCCTTACCTCCTGAAGAACCTGAAGCACATCCTCAGAAAATTGTTTCTGAAAGGGATCAGAATCCTCTGATCCATACTGTCAGGCTGAGAGATGATACACTGGAGTGAAGTAGTAAGCCCTTGTATTGGGTGAGCAAGTCTACTCTGTAGTAAGCCCTTGTGTTATGTGAGCAAGTCCACTCTGTAGTGAGCCCTTGTGTTGTGTGAGCAAGTCCAGTCTGTAGTGAGCCCCTGTGTTGTGTGAGCAAGTCCAGTCTGTAGTGAGCCCTTGTGTTGTGTGAGCAAGTCCAGTCTGTAGTGAGCCCTTGTGTTGCGTGAGCAAGTCGAGTCTGTAGTGAGCCCTTGTGTTGTGTGAGCAAGTCCAGTCTGTAGTGAGCCCTTGTGTTGTGTGAACAAGTCCAGTCTGTAGTGAGCCCTTGTGTTGTGTGAGCAAGTCCAGTCTGTAGTGAGCCATTGTGTTGTGTCAGCACGTCCAGTCTGTAGTGAGCCCTTGTGTTGTGTCAGCAAGTCCATTCTGTAGTGAGCCCTCGTGTTGTGCGAGCAAGTCCAGTCTGTAGTGAGCCCTTGTGTTGTGTGAGCAAGTCCAGTCTGTAGTGAGCCCTTGTGTTGTGTGAGCAAGTCCAGTCTGTAGTGAGCCCTTGTATTGTGTGAGCAAGTCCAGTCTGTAGTGAGCCATTGTGTTGTGTCAGCAAGTCTATTATGTAGTGAGCCCTTGTGTTGTGTGAGAAAGTCCAGTCTGTAGTGAGCCCTTGTGTTGTGTGAGCAAGTCCAGTCTGTAGTGAGCCCTTGTGTTGTGTGAGCAAGTCCAGTCTGTAGTGAGCCCTTGTATTGTGTCAGCAAGTCCATTCTGTAGTGAGCCCTCGTGTTGTGTGAGCAAGTCCAGTCTGTAGTGAGCCCTTGTGTTGTGTGAGCAAGTCCAGTCTGTAGTGAGCCCTTGTGTTGTGTCAGCAAGTCCAGTCTGTAGTGAGCCCTCGTGTTGTGTGAGCAAGTCCAGTCTGTAGTGTGTAGTGAGCCCTTGTGTTGTGTGAGCCAGTCCATTCTGTAGTAAGCACTTGTGTTGTGTGAGCAAGTCCAGTCTGTAGTGAGCCCTTGTGTTGTGTGAGCAAGTTCAGTCTGTAGTGAGCCCTTGTGTTGTGTCAGCAAGTCCAGTCTGTAGTGAGCCCTTGTGTTGTGTGAGCAAGTCCAGTCTGTAGTGTGTAGTGAGCCCTTGTGTTGTGTGAGCCAGTCCATTCTGTAGTAAGCACTTGTGTTGTGTGAGCAAGTCCAGTCTGTAGTGAGCCCTTGTGTTGTGTGAGCAAGTCCAGTCTGTAGTGAGCCCTTGTGTTGTGTGAGCAAGTCCAGTCTGTAGTGTGTAGTGAGCCCTTGTGCTGTGTGGGCAAGTCCAGTCTGTAGTGAGCCCTTGTGTTGTGTGAGCAAGTCCAGTCTGTAGTGAGCCCTTGTGTTGTGTCAGCAAGTCCAGTCTGTAGTGAGCCCTCGTGTTGTGTCAGCAAGTCCAGTTTGTAGTGAGCCCTCGTGTTGTGTGAGCAAGTCCAGTCTGTAGTGAGCCCTCATGTTGTGTGAGCAAGTCCAGTCTGTAGGGTAACTAGTGATGATGATCTCTGGCTAGGTAGTAGAGAAAAGGGGAACCAATGGTGCCTGGACCAGAAGTGAGTTACCGGCAAGATTTTTGGATTGTCTCTCTGCATAATTAACAAGACCTTTGGAAGCAGTGGCAGAGAGGGAAAGGCATAAAGAAACAACCCTTTCCAAGGAAAGAACATGTCATCTGTCCAATGAAAGGACATAGCATCCATCCTCTATGCCTGAGGGCAAGGAGTCCTGGAGAAAAATAGCTGTAGTTGCCTGTTGTGGATGATGGTAATATACCCCATTTGTGGATTACATCTAGGAAGATCCATCTTGTTCAGCATCCATTCAGGATGGATTTCCCTTTATTTGCTTAGAAAGTCTCCCGTGATGTTGTCCTGAGAAGGAATGTGAACTGCTTGGAGCCACAGGTTTGCTTTTCCCATGCTATAAGAACCAAGCTGCATAGTTGACAAAGACAAACATTGCTCCCTCCCCTTGCTTGTTTACATAATAGCAGTAGTGTTGTCTGTGAAAATTCCGAGGGGTCTGGTTCCCAGGTGTGAGAGAAGATCTGTAGGGGATGAATCAAATCTTGTATCACCTACAGATTGATGTGTTTTGTCCTCTGATTTGCTGGCCATTGGCCCTGGGCCTCTCAGGCTACATCTGAAGCATCTGTGTGCAGTTACTGTCTCTAACTCTTGATAAGCCTTACTATGACTGCAGTTCACATTAGTAGGCTTTGCAATTTTCCAATGCCTGCAACTTTGATTCAGCTCTACATTCTGAGTTGCAGCTGAAAAAAAAAACCCATACCAGAAGAAATTATTTATTTATTTGTTTATTTATTTATTTATGTGTTTATTTATTTCCAGTTTGATGACCGGGGAGGTCCACTGGGCTCAGGGAGCCCATTTTCAGTGGAGGCCCGGGGAGAGAAGCTCCGCATTACATAGTTTAGTTACAGATACAACCATAGTAAAGAAGACACAATTTACAATTTCATTTCATGTTAGAGAGTAGACATGAATTCTTTGGTTACATAGTACAATTATGTTACTTACAATATGTACATTTATGTTTGCTTAGCTTGTACTCAGAGTTAGTCAGGAGTTTAAGGGGTGGATTGATTATTAGGCTAGGTGGGGAGAGTGCAGTTGCATTTCCTGTTAGAGGAATGGTAGGAATGTAGCTGAGTTTTAAAGTTTTCATAGTTTTCATAAGTCCTTAGTGATGAAGAAAGAGAATTCCATTTTTTAGCCAAGGAAATGGATAGCAGAAGCTGAGCAGCAGGACGGCTGGGTTTGCGGACAGTGATTAGGTTTTGGTGGGTAGATCTGAGAGTTCTTTGAGGGGTGTAAGGATGAAGGATGTTGGTTAGTGCTGGGCACTTAGCAGGTTGAAAAACTAGTTTGTGGGCTGTAGGTATTTGGTGATAGTCTAGATGGTTGGAGAGTTCAAGCCAATTTAACAAATGAAGGGCACTACAATGATGGGAGGCGAATTTGGCTTTGGTGGCAAATTTAGAAATCTTATAACACACTTCCAGTTTTGAGGTGAGAGTGGCAGATAAGTTTGTTAGCAGAAGAGCACCATACATTAGTGAGGGGAGTAGATAGGTAGTGGCACTTTGCCATTTTTTTTTATATGGATGTTGGACTACCCTGGGAACTATCACCCTATAAGCCTGACTAGCTTGGTCTACAAGGCTATGGAGCGCATCATCATGGAACTCATTAACAGAGACATTGGGAACCTCCAAACACTGCACCCTACCCAGTTCGGCTTTGTTAAGGGCAGATTATGTCTCCTAAACCTGGTGGACTTCTTTGAGACAGTTACCAAGGCTATAGACGAGGGAAAGGTGGTACACACAGCATACCTAGACCTCGCAAAAGCTTTCAACACCATTCCCCATTCTGGTATTATAGACAAGCTCACCAGCCTGAACATAAACCCCTATGTCACAAGATGTGTTGCCAGTTGGCTCATGGACAGAGCCCACATGTTGAGAGTTGTGGGAGCTAGGTCTGACTTTAAACTGGTTACAAGTGGCATTTCCCAGGGCTCAGTTCTAGGACCCCTCCTGTTCAGCATATACTTCTCAGAGGTACAGACAAGCACAGGAGGACTATGGCTGACCAAGTTTGCAGATGACTGCAAACTAGGGGCTATAACTGACTCTCCGGCTGACACAGACATCCTCCAAAAGGGTCTCACTGAGACGGATACCTGGTATCAAAATCATGGCCTCAAGCTGAATGCTAAAAAGTACATAGTCATCCCCTTTGGAAAAAACAAAGTACACACAAACTACCACATAGGTGGTATCCCCCTAAATATGGAAAACGTAATAAGGGATCTGGGGACCCAAGTAGATAGTAATCTCTCCTTTGATAATCGCACTGCCAAAGTGGTTAGAAAATCCTTCTATGTGGCCCACCCAATCACAAAAGGGTTTGCATTGAGATCAAAAGAGGTCAAACCCATCATAGAGTACAACGCCCCATTTGGGATGTACCTTACAAGACACCTGCAACAGCTGGAAAAACCACAGAAGTACCTCACCAAGAGGATCACTGGCCTCAAACAGATGCCCTATGCAGCTTGACTGAAGAAACTCCAGCTGTACTCAGTTGCATACTGCCTATTCAGAGGTGATCTCTGCCTGACATACAAGGCCATGTCCAATCCAGAATTGATGGACATACCCCACCTAAAGAAAACCTTATCCCCTCAAGCCACATGCTCTAGGGATCTAAATCGCACCACAACAATAAATACGACATGCTGGAGGGATAGATTCCTGTCCCAGAGACTTCCCATGCTTTGGAGCAAGATTCCAGTCTACATTAGGCAGAGCTCCTCGCTAACATTCTTCAAGAGAAACCTTGACGAGTGGATGGGAAACAGAAAGTTTACCCCGGGGATCACTTCAGTGGCTCTGCTGGACAGAGGCACAGGGAACTAATCTAAGGGGGTGGCGAAAGCCAACACATTCTGGCTAGGCTTATAGCCTAGTACCTACCTATGAACCTATGAGATAAAAAGAACAGAAACAGAACACCTAAAATGGCAGAAGAAAAACATGAAACAAGATGCCACAAGACATAATGGAGCCATGGATGGACTGTTGTCTTGGAGAATGAAGATCACAATACTTGTTGCAGTACTCAAAATGTAACACAAAGCATATTCTCGGGCAATTAAAATCTGCTATCAAGCACTGAGTGTTATAATGAACAGTCAGTGAATAAAACCAGTCTAATCAGAATTTTCTAACTTTGGAAAACTTTGTGGCTGTGCTGGGCACACGTGGTATCTGTGGACATCAGCTGACCTTTCATGATCTCCAATCTCCATATAAAAAAAATGGCAAATTGCATTGCAAAAGGAAATTATTGTGGCCGAAAGGAAGTATCTTAAAAAAGCTAGTTTAAACATTTTCAGTTATTCATCATTTGAGATACATTTAGTCATGTTGTGGGGCTGACGTATGAGCAATTTAACAATGTAACTAAAATAAACTTCAGAGCATTAAGGTATTCATCAAAGAAAAGGCATATTCAAATGATAAGAAAAATACACAGAATGGTTTTAAAATAAAAATAAGTGAAGATGTCAGATTGGCAGCCAGGTATGACAAATCACTCGGTAATTGTTTCTAATTAGGTATCAGCTTTAAATCACTGTAACTAATTTAAGCCTCATTCTTTCATTAGAACACAAATAATATAATTTGTATACAGGATGGCAGTGACAGATCAGACAATGTATTGCATATTTATTTTATTTGCACACTGGACAACTTCCATATTTAAAAGAAGTCTGGAGAAAAAAGTTGCACAGTCTGTTACATGGTAGTAAAATCATAAGGAAACATTACATGATTTCATGAGAAGTAATTAGTATATGCAGCACAAACCAAAAAGGAATAGTCATACAATAAAATATTTCCTAGAAATTGTACAAAGAATAATAAATTCTCTAAACAGTAAAGATATTATAGACAAGATAATACATTATACAGCCTCATGAGAGGATGAAGGAAGAGGAGAACAGGCTTGGGTCCTGCAGGATGGACATCACTCAGTCTAGCCCAGAGAAAGAAAAGGATGACAGTCGACAATGACCTGCTGCCAGAAGCAGGATAAAAAGCAAGGAGCAACAGGCAAATATCTAAGGCAAAGCTAAACTTTCAGATATTAAAGTGACTTTGCAGTCTTCAACACAGTGTCGCGTGTGTTGGAAGAAGTAAAAACCAAACAAAGATACACTCTTTGCTCTCTCCTTTGGCCTCCCTGTTTTGTTATGTAAATATGCACTGCTTGTCTTACAAAATTACTTGTCTTATAAAATTACTTATCAAACAATGACTCTTTGAGACAGTAAAGAGCGTGCTTTATGTACAAGTTAAGTAAATAAGTGTGCCTGTTTAATTCCTTTACAGGATTTTTATTGCTTTAGCAATCAGTACAACATTTGTTGAACCTACTGCATCAGATAAGTGTGAAGGTCTTACAAAATAATATGGAGGTGATAAAACAGGATAATGAATAAATGCTGTTTGCATACTGTTCCTGCACTACACAGCATGTATGTTTTCCTGACTGTAGCTCTTGTTTTTTTCCATGCAATTATTTACTGTAGAGACAGAAAATGTACACATATTTTCCCTACCGGAAAAGCAAACACAGCTTGATGGCAGACACATTATTTTACTATTAAATTTTAAAATAATGAACACTATCGCTAACTGCATAAGCCAACTAAAGAGATCTCAACATTTCCTCATGAAAAAGATCTCTGCCATCAGCATCCTTAACTACTCTTAGAATAAATGACCTCTCCCTCTACTCAAGGTCATGCAGATTCCTGAGGTGTACTTGTGCTGTCACTGACCCAGTGCTCACTGAACTCTTTTACGTAAACAAATCCAGTGGTACCATGAACAACTACTCTAAACATCTAATCCTGTATTACGGACTACTATATCAACATCATCAAAAGATACCTAAACAAGTGAGTCCCTACTTCTGGAACAGGCAGCCCTTGCATACAAAAAAAAACAGTTCTCTAGCAACCCTTTAAGACTGGACGGGTGATCGCAAATGTTTACCTGGGATACATGAAGAAAATCAATGTAGGAGGCAAAACTGTTAGTCACCATCAGTAGTGGGTGATGTGGCTAAGCTTCCCAAAGGTTACCTTGGCCGTAAGTTTACTGATAGTCAATGAGAAGGTTATAACAAAAAGAATTGTATCCAGTTTGGACTATGTCTTAAGCATACCCTGATTAAAACTGTCTCAAATATAAAGAATTGCAATGTTTTACTTTGCTTTGTATCAAATTAAATAATTTAACATTGCAACAAAACTCTCTCAACTAAATATGGATAACCAGCTAAAAGACTATCACAATCAGTCAACAGTAATTGCCTTGCAAACCACATCCTTGCATTATTGCATTCTTATTGAAGAAATACCTGTACAATCTACAATGCAGACATGCTAATTCCTTCATATACATATAAGTGATTTATACAGACCTACAAAGAAAATTAGAGTGGCAAACCAACTGTCAGTGACAAGTGTTAATTCATGTTTGCAAGAAGCAGGTTGCAAATTCATTTCCTTCTGGTCAGACTTCATCTATGAAAAAAAAAGTTAGATGATACAGAGTGTCAGGTCAAGAGGAAAAGTCTGACATTTGGACAGAAAGAAGGTGCAGAACACAGTCAGATGGCCTGCTTTCTAACTAAATGACTGGTGGATATTCTCAGGTTTGTTCTAACGTCAGTCCAATATCAAAAGAGCATATCAAGGTCTGCAACCCCACTCCCATCTGACTCAGTGGCTCTGTACTGCAGTCAAAAAGATTTTCCACCTTTGAAGATAAAAATGTATTCCTGAAGTATATTTCATTTCTGAGGTCCCTTCAGTTCCAATGCATGAAAGAAAAGACAGGATAAGATCTTTCCAGCAGCTGTTATCCAAGAAATGTGTCCTGTCTTACCAGCTATTGGGATTGTAAGAAAAATGGGTCTACAAACTGCACTGGTTTAGCCAGCAAGACCAAGACATTGTTGTTTGGCTTTTTTTCTTGTTTTTCTTCTTTCATTTTCTTTAATCAACATGCCTGAAAGTGTACAACTTCCTGGATGAGAGCCTTCCCCCTCTGTAATCAGACAATACTCTCACTGAGGAAGAAACTTAAGGCTGGGAAGAAATTAGCAACAAGTGACAAAGAGATACTAGAGGGCTGGCGTAATGGGTAAGACCTTAATGTCGCTGATGTAAAGTACTGGGTTTGATACTGACCGCTGGTCATTGGCTAGGCAGACTGATAGCTTAGCATTTATCTAAGAACCAATGAATTTCTACAAAGATATGAAAATGTTAACAGGATTCATGCTGGGAAAATCCACTGGAAGAGTTTGCAGCTGTAGTAGCCTTCCTATACTCTCCTGTCTACATAAACACTATAGCTCTGCTCTTCCTACTACCTGAGAGAGGTACCACACTGTGCTTATATGTGATGACCATTTACAGTTATTTTACTAAGTTGCTATTTGACTTTTTCCGTCTTATACTTTTCTTCTGCAACTATCCCAGTCGCCCAGACATCCCTCTCCTTCTTTCTTCTTTCAGCCAGTAAGAAGACAGACATTTAAACGTACTTGAAATATTAATATAGCTAAACATTTACAGGGACAGAGGTATGTAGATATTAGGGGGCCTGAGTTAAGTTTGTCTATAAACTTTAAGTGTTATTTGCTTCTCCCCCTGGAGATAGTATGGAGTGGGAACCTCTGAAGTTTAGATTGCCTAATGAAGAGTCCAATATATTAAACTACCTTTTGCCAAATTGTTCTTTGGGGAAATAACCAGAAAGCTCCAGCTTCTGCCTATGAATGGTGTTCTGATGGTGGACACTATATGTTTAAGACAATATGGACATTTTGTATAGGGACACTTTAAAGGGGTAAATTATTCCATTGTGAGTGGCAAAGTCAAAAGAATAACCCATCTTGATAGCTAAAGAAAAGCTGTTTTTACAAAAGGTATTGTTTTTAATATGAAGTACCCTGGTCATCAAGTACATTAGAAGTAATATACAAAAAGCCCACATGACAAAATAATATTTAGTTTTACTTTCGGTTAAATGTAGTAGGTGGCACAGTAGTAAAGCAGATGGCATTACTGCCTTCACACCACTTAGTTCTCTAGATTAGTTCCTGGTGTCTTCACTCTGAAATTCGCATGCCTTCCTTGTGGCCACATTCAGGTTTCATCCTACATGCTCAAACCTTGCCACAGGTGATGTGCCAACCCCCCCCCCACCTTATCTGTAATGGTGCCTGCTGCTTGTGTGCATCTAGTCATGAAGTGACATCCCTTCTATGATTAGCTTCTGTGCTTTGATCCATTAAGTGCCAGGATCAACTCTGGCTTTCCATAACTTTGATGTGGATAAGGTGGGTATCACAGATGCAATGAATATATTTGTGGCTACAAACTGATACACTGTTACTAATCTCCTTATTAATACCCCTGGTACTGGGTTTAGATGGCTAGGGAGTTTCATTTCTTTCTGTTTGACAAGCACTCCAAAAGTGTTAAACCATGTCATGGGTTGACCACTCATAAGTGTCCAAAGATTATCTTAAGGTATAGCCCATCAAAGGGGATACTGCAAATCAAAAACAAGCATTGGTGCTCTAAACCTGTCACAGATATAGTTAATAACCACATAGAGGAACATACACTTTTATTAAAACAAGCAGATAAGCGCTTTCAGTAAAAACCTTTAGAGATCTGAAGAAGGTTTTTACTGAATGCACTTATTTGTTTGTTTTAACAAAAGTGTATGTTTCTCTGCATGATGTCCACACTGGTTTTATTAACTGGTTCTCGCTTTTGGCATCTACAGTGTTGGACTTTAGTGTTTTGTTGTGTTTTTTTGCTTTGGATTTTGATTTCTGTCACAGATATAGGTGCAACTTTGCGGATTTTAAATGGATATTAGCAGTTTTAATGTGTTTTGATGAATTAATTATTTCTTAAATTATTGATTCAGCATCTACTCCACCAGATTAACTATCCAGGAGGCTCAGAAATATTCCTTCCATTGGCGGCAGGAGCTGTGGCCAAAAGGGACCTTTTCTGCAATATGGGAAATGCAGTTTAGAGATACGATGACCTCAGTGAGTAAAAGGCCTCATTACTGAATACTTTGACTCAGAATAACTACCACAAATGCAAATCAGGGCTTTTCTTCAGAACCTATCATTGGCAAAGCATGCATTTTGTTGGCACAGGCAATTCCCCATTCATTCCCTCAATGATATGTATATAGTCAAACACACATATGACAACTCCCCGTCCACTCCCTCACTGATATGTACATTGTCAAACATATGCATGACAACTCCCCGTCCACTCCCTCTCTGATATGTACATATTGTAGACAAACACGTGCATGGCAACTCCCCATCCACTCTCTTTCCAATATGTATATATTCAAATACTTGCATGGCAACTCCCCATCCACTCCTCCACCAATATGTACATAATCAAACACACGTATTGTATGGCAACTCCCCATCCACTCCCTCACCGATATGTGCATTGTCAAACACGTGCATGGCAACTCCCCATCCACTCCTCCACCAATATGTACATAATCAAACACATGTATGGCAACTCCCCATCCACTCCCTCACCGATATGTGCATTGTCAAACACACGTATGGCAACTTCCCATTCACTCCCTCACCATATGTACATAGTCAAACACATGCATGGCAACTCCCCATCCACTCCTACACCGATATGTACATAATCAAACACACGTATTGTATGGCAACTCCCCATCCACTCCCTCACGGATATGTACATAGTCAAACACATGCATGGCAACTTCCCATCTACTCCCTCAGTGATATGTATATAGTCAAACACATGCATGACAACTCCCCATCCACTCCCTCACAATATGTACATAGTCAAACACACGCATGGCAACTCCCAATCCACTCCCTCAATGATATGTATATAGTCAAACACATGCATGACAACTCCCCATCCACTCCCTCACAATATGTACATAGTCAAACACACGCATGGCAACTCCCAATCCACTCCCTCAATGATATGTATATAGTCAAACACATGCATGACAACTCCCCATCCATGGCAACTCCCAATCCACTCCCTCAATGATATGTATATAGTCAAACACATGCATGACAACTCCCCATCCACTCCCTCTCTGATATGTACATACTGTAGACAAACATGTGCATGGCAACTCCCCATCCACTCCTCCACCAATATGTACATAGTCAAGCACACGCATGGCAACTCCCCATCCACTCCCTCATGAATTTGCGAATTGTCAAACACACGCATGGCAACTCCCCATCCACTCCCTCACCGATATGTACATAGTCAAGCACACGCATGGCAACTCCCCATCCACTCCCTCACCATATGTACATAGTCAGACACATGCATGACAACTCCCCATCCACTCCCTCACCGATATGTGCATTGTCAAACACACGCATGGCAACTCCCCATCCACTCCCTCACAATATGTACATAGTCAAACACACGCATGGCAACTCTCAATCCACTCCCTCTCTGATATGTACATACTGTAGACAAACATGTGCATGGCAACTCCCTATCAACTCCTCCACCGATATGTGCATAATTAAACACACGTACTGTATGGCAACTCCCCAGCGATATGTACATAGTCAAACACACACATGTATACAGAAACACACACTAGCACATGCATGCACGCACACTCAAATATACATGTACATACTCACACACATACACACATCTCACAAACACACACAGATGAGCACACACGTACACACACTCAAGAACTCACACAAACTCACACATACACACACAAACATACACACACACACACACACACACACACACACACACACACACAAACAGACACACACACATGAATACACATGAGCAGACACACACACACAAACCCACATACACGAGTAGACACATATACACACACACAGACACACACACACACACACACACACACACACACACACAAACACACACACACATACACTCATATCGAAGTACCTATTACCTGTCCCTAAGAGTTGAAAGAACAACCTAATGTTTCTTCTTTTCTTTGCCCCCCCCCCCTCACAAATCATGCATCCTTAAGTTTTATTCTTCTTATTGTTCATGTAACACACCACCAAGCTAGGCTGTCGCTCTATTATTTTTATAAGTGAGTCTCAGTAACAGTTTAAATATACGCACTCATGTCATCTAGTGCTCCTCCCAGCTTTGTCCTGAAGTCACCCCCCCACACACACACACATGGACACACTGCCATCTTTTATAGCTATCTCAGATTTTAAATGATGCTCCTGCTGTTGCATGTTATGTGTGCCCTGTGAACAATGCTAGACATTCGAGTTTCATAGTTCCTATAATAAAACATATACTGGGTGCCCTGTGAACAATGCTAGACATTCAAGTTTTATAGTTCTTATAGTAAAACATATACTGGGTGCCCTGTGAACAGTGCTAGGCATCTGAGTTTCATAGTTCTTATAGTAAAACATATTCTGGGTGCCCTGTGAACAACGCTAGACATCCGAGTTTCATAGTTCTTATAGTAAAACATATACTGGGTGCCCTGTGAACAGTGCTAGACATTCGAGTTTCATATTTCTTATAGTAAAACATATACTGGGTGCCCTGTGAACAGTGCTAAACATTCGAGTTTCATAGTTCTTATAGTAAAAAATATACTGGGTGCCCTGTGAACAACGCTAGACATTAGAGTTTCATAGTTCTTATAGTAAAACATATACTGGGAGACTAAGGATTCAATTAATGTAGTGGGTTAAGATTCCAACATGACAAGTCACTTTCTGTGTCAAGAGTGAGGGAGTTCAAAACTTCCCCCTTTAATTTAACCTTTTTTTGTTGTTTGAAGCATCTTTGATCTCCAGGGGGGATGCAGAACATAAACTATTTTAACAAAAGGAAATGCTTGTTCTTCTAAGTATTAGCTACCCTTTTTATTAGGCATATTAGAAGTAATATGCAAAGAACCAACATGGCAAACTAATATTGAGTTTTCCTTTTGGTTAAACATATGCCAGATAGCACCATGGAGAAGTCATAAGTGTTACTGTCTCAAACCACCTGGTTCTGGAATAGTTCATGGCGTGAGTGCCTTTTCTATGGGGATTTATGCCCACAAACAGATGTGTTTGAGTGCCCAGGCTACACAGTTTGAAACTTTTTAAGTTATTTTATGGCATGATACTAAGATTCTCCCTGGTGTCTAGTGTTCCCTCTACTTCATGCCTTTTCATGTTGTAAAATAATGTTCATAGGTTCAAAGGTTCATAGGTTCATAGGTTCAAAGGTTCATAGGTACATAGGTCCATAGGTCCATAGGTTCATAGGTTCAAAGGTTCATAGGTCCATAGGTTCATAGGTCTACAGGTTCATTGGTCCATAGGTTCATAGGGCCATAGGTCCATAGGTTCATAGGTTCATAGGTGTGTACTAGGCTAATGGCCCTGGAGCCTTTACAAACCTAGCCCATGGAAGTGCCCTGGGATGTTAGTTCCCAGTGCCTCTATCAAGTAGAGCCACTGGAGTGATCCCTGGGGTGAATTTTTTAATTTGCATCCACTCAGCAAAATTTCTGTTGAAGACAGCCAGTGAGGTGCTCTGTTTGACTTGTATGGAAAGTCTATTCCATAGCATGGGCAGTCTCTGGGTTATGAACCTGTCCCTCCAACTTGTTCTGTTGATTGTGGTAATGATGGTGAGGTCTCTGGAGGGTGTGGTGTGGATGGATTGGGATTTCTTTAGATGTAGCATTTCTAACAGAGCTGGGTCAGACATGGCTTTGTAAGTCAAGCAGAGATCGCCTCTATGTTCTTTTATCACTTTGAACATCTCTGGTTTCTATAGTTTCCCCATGTCCCACATCTTTTATGCTGCTAAATGTTTTTCCTTTTATCTTTTTAAGATGCTTTATTTCAGAATACAAAGTCATCCCTGGTGTCTAGTGTTCTCCACCCCCCCTAAAAATTGCAGGATTTGCTTGTTAGTATAGGGGAATGTGGATGTGTTACAGTCCCCTCAACACACACTCACAGTCAAACATTCATACATATACCCCACACACACACACAGCCCCCCAAGCAGACACACACACACACACACACACACACACGCACACACACACACACACATATACTCAGACGTATACATATACAAACACACACACACACAGCACCACCACCTCATGCAGTTATACACACAAACATCTTCCTTACGTATTCCCTAAATAATGCCCCTACTATAACTTCCCAGGGAGGCGCGCTCCCACACACACAACACACACACACACACACACACACACACACACACACACACACACACACACACACACACACACACACAGAGCACCACCACCTCATGCACTCATACACACAAACATCTTCCTTACGTATTCCCTAAATAATGCCCCTACTATAACGTCCCAGAGAGGCGTACTCCCACACACACACACACAGAAACACACACACACACATGCACCCGAGACCACTCATCCCTCTTAGTACACTCACACTTGCAGCCACATACACACACACACACACACACACACACACACACACACACACACACACACACACACACACACACATATGCACCCGAGACCACTCATCCTTCTTAATACACTCACACTTGTAGCCACATACATGCACACACACACACACACACACACACCTGCACACCCACACACACACACACACACACACACACACACACACACACACACACACACACACACACACACACACACACACACACACACACACACACACACACACACACACACGCGCGCACACACATGCGCACACACACACGCACACACGCACACACACACACACACACACACACACACACACACACACACACACAAAACCTCATCACTACCTTACTGCTAAATTCACAGCACTTTGCTCTGTGATCTCACTCAATGGAAACAACAGATGAATTTTAGTTTTTGGCTGTGTTCATCAACATGGCTGGATGACATAACCTATGCGGATGAGCAGCTCTGTGAATCGCACCTTACTGCAGGCATTTTCGGGGGGGGGGATCACATGGCTAATTAACACAGGTTGTTCCTCAGGAATGTCTCAATAACATTTGCAGTAGGTCTCACAGACAGGCCTACATGGTGCTGTACCACTGATGTAGGACTGTCTCTGAGCCAGAAATGGTTAGCACAAGGTGTATAGCAGGTTTACATTTTGCAGTAACCTTTCTGAATCAACCACAGTTAGACTTTCTCTTTTTATTTTAAAGAGCACCATTTCTGAATGCCCTGTACCAACCCACCCAAACAACCACCACCATTTATTTGTATATTCTTTCTCTTACCATCTGTAACAAATCAAATTATATAGTTTCCTGGTTTTAAAATGCAGTTAAATTGTTTCAATCAGCATTGTATTGACTTTTTAAAGTTCTATGGATATTATGTAACTATTTGCTGATGTATCACCGTGTTATTTATTGAACACAAGACTAGTTGTTTCACAGTAACAGTGGGCAGAGGGCAGTGGGGGCTAACCAACTGTTAGAGTTATAGTTACACTTGCTATATTAGGTTCATAGGTTCATAGGTTAGTAGTAGGCTAACTGCCCTTGTGAGACATTTTTAAGCCTAGCCAATTATTGCTTGTGAGACTCAAACCCTGTACCTTGTGTTTGCAAGGCAAACACCTTAACCATTAGGCCACCCTCCCAACCCTTATTAATGAAAGCTACTCCTTGGTTTCCTTTAAAGTCAGCAGTGTTGGAACCCCCCCCCATTGGCACTCCCGATATTTGGAATCAGTTGCTACCTTGGTGAAAACCCTATTGCTAGAGGAGGATCCAAAGAAAATTGGCTTACATCTTTTTGGGGATATGGTGAAGGTTCTGTTGCTAAAAACACCACTTCAGTGAGATGAAGCTTTACTACAGGATGCTTTCCTTTTCCTAAATGTCTACATTCCAACACACTACATTAAATGTACAGAAATATGAAAAATAAATTATGCATAACTTTACATGATATTACTAGTAATCCAGGTGAGAAAAAGTCAGTTACTGCTAATTTAATGAAACAAGCAGAAAAGATTTACTTACTCACTTCTTTTGTAACCTGATAAAGGAACTGAACTATCAGGGCACATAGGTTCATAGTTTCATAGGTTCATAGGTAGGTACTAGGCTATTGGCCCTAGGGCCTATATAAGCCTAGCCAAATGGTACCCTGGCTTTTGCCAACCAAGAAAATTATTTTCCTGTGCCCCTGTCAAGCAGAGCCACAGAAGTGATCCCCGGGGTGAATTTCCTATCTCCCATCCAATATAGGTTCATAGGTAGGTACTAGGCTATTGGCCCTACATTCATCCATGGCTCAGAGTAAGTAGAGTAAAATGCATTCATGGACAAGAAAGGTACCACAATAAAGAGCTTACTATTAGTTTATTTATCATGTACGTTAACTAGGAGCAGGTATTTCTTTTTTCATAGGTTGATAGGTTCATAGGTAGGTACTAGGCTATTGGCCCTAGGGCCTATATAAGCCTAGCCAAAAAGGTACCCTGGCTTTCACCACCCAAAAAAAATATTTTCCTGTGCCAGTGTCAAGCAGAGCCACAGAAGTGATTCCTGGGGTGAATTTCCTATTTCCCATCCAATCATCAAGATTTTTCTTGAAAAGTGCTAATGAGGAGCTCTGTTTGACATAGATAGGTAGTCTGTTCCAGAGTTTGGGAAGTCTCTGGGACAGGAATCTATCCCTCCAGCATGTTCTGTTTATTGTGGTGACAAGGTTTAGGTCCCTACACATGTAGCTCGGAGGGATTGGGATTTCTTTAAGTGGAGCATGTCCAACAGCTCTGGGTTTGACATAGCTTTGTATGTTAGGGAGAGATCGCCTCTGAGTAGGTGATATGCGACACAGTAAAGCTGGAGTTTTTTGAGAAGGTCTACATAGGGCATCTGTTTGAGGCCAGTAATCCTCTTTGTGAGGTATTTCTGAGGCCTTTCCAGTTGTTGCAGATGTCTTGTGAGGTACATACCAAAAGGGGCATTGTACTCTATAATGGGTATAATGACTGATGAGTAGAGGGGAAAAATAACCTCTTTTTTTCTGGATGAGAAACCTTTTGTAATGAGGTGTGCCATGTAGAAGGATTTCCTGACCACTGTGGCGATGCAATTATCAAAGGTGAGACTACCGTCCACCTGTGTCCCAAGGTCTCTTATCACACTTTCGGTGTTAAGTAGACTACCGCCTATGTGGTAGTTCATGGGTACAAAGTTTCTACCAAAGGGGATGACAATGCACTTTTTGGCATTGAGCTTGAGGCCATGGCTTTGACACCAGGCATCTGTCTCAGTGAGGCCCTTTTGTAGGATGTCCACATCGTTAGGAGTTTCGATTATGACTCCTAGTTTGCAGTCATCTGTGAACTTAGTTAGCCAAAGACCTTCTACGTTAGCCTGTACTTCAGAGAAGTAGATACCAAACAGCAGAGACCCCAGGACTGAACCCTGTGGTACTCCACTTGTCACTGGTCTGAAGTCCGATTTGGAGTCTGCTACTTTCACTGTGTGGGTTCTGTTAATAAGCCAGTTGGCAACCCATCTTGTGACATAGGGATTTATACCTAGTTTAGTGAGTTTATCTATAATTCCAGAATGGGTTATGGTGTCGAACGCCTTGGTGAGATCTAGATAGGCTGTGTGAACCACCTTACCCTCACCTATGGCTTTGGTGACTGCCTCAAAGAAGTCTATCAGGTTTAGGAGACATGATCTGCGTTTTACAAACCCAAACTGAGTGGGTCCAGAGTTTGAAGATCTCCAATGTCTTTGTTTATGAGTTCCATGATGATATGTTCCATGGCCTTGCAGACCAGGCTCTTCAGGCTAATGGGGTGGTAGTTCCCAGGGTATATCATGGCTCCCCCTTTGTGGAGTGGGATAACCGTCATAGTGCGCCACTCAATGGGCACAAAGCCTGAGGTGAGGCTATGACTGAACATGGTACTTAGGTGGGGTGCCAGTTCATTCTGCAGTTCGTGTAGAAGGCAGCCTTGGATGTTGTCAGGTCCCATGGATGCTGTGTTCTTGGCTTTGGAGAGTGAGTTTTTTACCTGTGCAGCCATGATTACAGGAACTTTGCATTCTTCCAGTATAGAGATGGGCCCTTTAATGGGTGAGAGGGGGGTAAAGTTAGCACTGAACCTATCTGCCAGGATGTTGGCAATATCAGTTGGTTCTGTATATTTAGTGCCATTGTGCTGTAACTCAGAGCAGATCTGAGTGCTGCCGTTTTTAAATGTATATGGAATATGTCCACCAAGAACAATTACCTGGACCCAGATCCACTGATATGGACACTGCAGCAATTAAACAGGTGTACTGAGGGTGCAGGACTAAATAATATCCATCGAGGGATACTTACGGTGCTGGGCAATGCTGAGGTATCGTGGGTTGGCACAACAAGATCCCGCGGTATGTCTGTTACCTCACAGCTGATAGAGATGCTCCAAGATGATAAGTAACGGGTAAGCTAGGGTTCACTGGCTCCCTATTTCCATTCCAAGACCCAAAATTGCAAGTCTTGAAATTATGAAAAAAAAAACAGCAAAATTAAATGAGTAGAACAAATGTCAACAGAACACTGATTTTTTTTTGCACCCCCATCACACCCCCTACTGCTTATATATACTAAGTGAAAGATCACCATAGCATGGGAAAAGTAAATACCCTGAGCAGACCTTTCAAATGTCCAGCTTTTTGCCTTATACATTTGGTCTGTTCCCTATACAATTTGGGGTTTTCTGCCGAATCATTGAAGATTGACGTTACTAAAATAATGACAGACATTTAAGTTTTAGACTTTATATCCTTCAGAAAACACATGCTAATATATGTTACAATAAGTTTATAAGACCAATATTTAAAATGTTCTCTGTTTTGGGCCCCCCCCCCCCATTACTGTTGGTTTGTCCAGATTTCTTGCACTAAAAGGTTGAGAGGTGCAAGCTGAGACAGTTATCTCAGTTTAGTAAGTCACAATTTTTAAACACTCAGTTTCACTGATCCAGGGCTTGCATTTACAAACCTCAGAATTGTATTTTACAAATCTAAAGTTGGTTTTCTGATGAGTGCTAAACAATACAGATGTTTTTTTTTCTACTAAATCTATTTCAGTTTCCCAGTTCCTTAAAAAGATGAAATAGTTTTGCAGCTTATTCCTAGCTTGGTAAGAGACCAGCCTAAGTAAAATGATATTAGGTTCATACATACTTACTAAGTTATTGATCTTTGGGGATCTTAGGAAGCCTAGCCTTATATTCCCTTGATAGGTTTTAGCCCTTATATTTTGTGTATGAATAACTCAGAAGCAAGCAGAACAAAGATATGTTGGGATATTTATTATGTGGTATTATCAGCACAGTGTGCGGTTTTAATTGCAAATCAAATGGTAACATTAATGAAAACTGAAAAGAGATGAGAGCATATGACTGTGAAAGTGACATTTTTACAATCTTTCATTTATCTTTAACTGTGAATCTTCTACATAGCAAGTCAGCAAATAACCATTTTAACAGCATAGACACTGATATCAGAATTAGCAAACGCTATGAAAAACAAAGTATGACTGATGGATTCAAATACACAAGTCAATAAAAAAGGTTCCTGTTAGTGTTCCCATTTTCAGCCTCATAAGTATACTTAATTATTGGGATGTTGTTTAGGTAGTTATTATGTCAGCTCTAGAGCCCACGCGGTTTGTTTTACTTCAGGATATATCTTCAAATGTATTCTGTTATTGACTGCAGAGTAGAATTTCCATTTTTAGCTGATCGGCACTGTATGACTATTGGTCTGAAGACCAATGCTGAAAGGGTTTTTTTTTAGTTTTAGAAACATAGACAACGATAGCATGCTTACAGGTATAAGGAACAATACCTGTGTGGTGAGGGTTAGATTATAAATGTACTGTAGAGCTTTTGTTTGTATATACCTGTGCAGCAGTGACAATTGTCTTTCAGAGAACAGAGTTTTAAAACAATTATAAAAGCAAACTCAAGCCAAGGTCAAATCACAACTTTATGATTTAAAATTAAGAGGAACGTTTTTGCAGAATTATGATACCATAGCTAATCAATATCTAGATAAGATTTTACATGCCATATAAAATAACTTAATTGAAAAGTAAAATTGCATGAATAAGTCAGAGTTATTTGAAAGGGCTGGGAGAATAAACTATTTTTCTTGTAAAATGATAATTGATAAAGCAAGCCATACAGAAAGCTAGCCACACAGAAGAAGCACATTTCATGTAAATGTTGGTATGTTGGTAAATGATCCTGAGACCAATCAGCTGATATTTATGATTGTTTAATTAACACAAGCAGCTATTTAAGCTGATGTTTCAGAATGTTTTAGCAACTTGATAAAGCTAGGAACATCCTAGCGAAAGCGCTTGTGATACGTGACTCTTGTGTGGTGTTTTTCTACAATAAAGACCAGCTTTTGGATTTATTCGAACTTTGTGGTGTAAGCTTCCTGGCGGTTGATTTGTTCTTGATATTTCTGTGTCTCAAGTCAGCACCAGCACTGTGGAAAACCTTCAAGTTAAAGAAAGAGGCATCTTAGGCATTGTTTAAAGGGAGATCTCTGGATCTGGCTGACAGCTACAGATAGACTGGGAAGGATGCAGTTGTTGCTGTCAGAGAAGGGATTATCTGGGTATAGGAAAAGTTTGGAAAGACAAGGGGAATTACTTTCAAATGGTCTCAAAGATGATGTCACAAAATATTTGGTGAATTGGGAGGGACAGATGTAGGGCACTCACAGGCTGTCCTCAGCAGGGGTGTAGAAATGCTGACCTGAATCAGGTGTCTGTTTTGAGGCTGAGACAACTCTAAAAGTCTCTGACTTGGTGGATGTATCCTCATCACAGAATGCTGGGAGTACATTCATGTCTGTAAATAATGTAATTTCAACTATCAAGCTGTTATACTGATGTTTCAGGACTAGATGAAATCCATAGGGAGAGACGTAATGTGTTCAGCCTTCTTAAGGTATCCAGTATAATTTTCACATTGAAGGTAGTAAAAAATGGATCTACTTCTAAACCTCAAACTCTCATATAATTGAAATTCATTTTCGTGAAACAAAAATCACAAAAGGTTAAATACCTGAATAGTGAATTTTCCCCAGGGTAAGTAAACACTTGCCCAAACTTAAATGGATCACACACCATAGTAAATAAAACCCACTGAGGTGGAGGCTATGCCCCCCCCACACCCCGCCAACTATATATATATATATATATATATACCAACTCCAGGATCACACTACAGTGGAGAAAAGGGCATATTGGGATATTGTTTACTTACCCTGGGAAAATTTGCTGTTCGGGTATTCAAGGCTTTGCGATTTTCATCTTGTGAAAATGAAGTTCGAATATATGAGCCTCAGAAGGGGATCCAGCAAAAAAACTACTTCTCTGTAAGTAAACTGGGATAGTAGCCCCCATTTTTAAATAAGACAGGTAGGTAAGTTATAATTACGGAATGAGAAAGCTTATGAAGTGGTGCTGGAAACGAGTATTCATCCACTGCATAAATCATTGATTTAGTAGGAGTAGGACTTGTCCTCTCATGGAACAATGGATCCTCTCCTCTCACAGAACAATGGATCCTGTCCTCTCATGGAACAATAGATTAACTCTTTTTCTTGTACAGATAATAGACAGATTTGTGAAGTTTTCTAATACTATGTATATGTGTTTTTGTGAAGATGGGAAAAGCTCATGTCTACATATTCTGGAATGTTTGATTGGAGATGGTACAATGGTGTGGGGTCCTAGGGCTGCTCCCATGTCACTCAATCCTTGTATGTGTGATATTTAAGATGGGAATAAGACTCCTTCTAGGGTTCACCTTGTGTCTCATTTGCATACTACATTTTCATGGAGAAAATATCAAAGTTCAGCCACAGTCTGTCACTGTTTGAAGAGATAAAATCATCTTAACATCAAGTGAGTGAAATTCAAGGTGCACTGAAGAGGTTTTCTAAAATGGATGGTGTTAAAGTCAGCATCTCCCAATCAGAAATCATGTTTTTCTTTTGGAAGAGAGTTGGCTGCCCACTGAGATGGCAGCAGCTACCCAAATTGTGTAAGTTTCAATAACTTGAGGTCTTGTACATAAATGAAGAAAGAAAGGATCAGAAGATTGATGAGTGGACGGATGGGTCCATGTCCACAAACATCACTTAGTATTACAGCAGCAAAACTCAACAGTTCCAGTGAAGTTCTGCTACGCATTAATATTAAGACGGATTTGACATAAACACTTTACAGCCATGGCTGATAGCATTATCTTAAAAAATGCTGTTTACTAAATCAAATTTAACTGGGGGATATCAACAGTTTGAACTCTATCCTGACAGAAGATATAACTACATCTTCTATTCTCTTAAGTCTCAGAATGCACAATACATTTATTTTTGATGGAAACCCAGCAGCCAAATGGTTTCAAAATACACAGTAACTGTTAATTAAAGGTTTACCAGGCAAAAAAAGACTTAATGATGGCATGTCATACATGAAAAGGTAGAACGAGAACATGATTTCCATTTAAGTTTCACCAACTTATAGTGTGGACTAGTTTGACTAGCTACAAAGTATGCTTACTAAAGCAAAACTTAAATGAAATTGGTTCCCATTTTCAAATGAAACAGTATTACCTGACCCAGATAAAATGGAAAGCTTATGACAAGTGCTACAATATCATAAAAGCTGTCAGAAGTCTTTTTTTTTCAAATGGTAGATTATTACAAGAGCTGCATTAATAATTATTCCATAATCATGAACCATTTAGAAATTTTTTACAGGAATTGTTCCTTGAAGAGCAATAACAGCCATGATCAGGCATGTGAAGATTAGACAAAAACAGGCAAAGGCTGCCAGCCTAGTCAAATAGAATTTAATACATAATTCTATCATTTGTATAAATAAATGTAAAATACATGCCTGTGTTTTTAAATGAAAGAAAAATACTGTAAAATGTGAACTTCAAGATTGTTACAACATTGCCCCTTTGCTGTAAAGAAAAACTAAGTCAAGCCTTTCAAATTTGGCCGAGACGTCAGAGAGAGAGAAGCTATTTTTTGTTTTAATAAATCTATCAAGTGGATTTTGTGGTGTTGCTTTTCTACTTCGTGCTGCTGATTCTAGTTGCTGTTTTTTATGTCTACTGATCCGCAACTCCACTTGCCTCGTATCTTTAGAGATACCACGGATGGCAGTCAGCTATCTTTGGACAATTTCCTTGCTAATACAGCTGACAGAGGTGAGCGACAAGCTACTCAGAAAAATATAAATGATAACAGCACCGTTTGGGAAAAATGGGATGAAGACCGGAGAAAACGCTCCTTAAATCCGTTTTCATGTGTAGGCAGAAAGATACCTCTTGTGGCCAATGCAGAACAGAAGGTACTGTTTGAGGATCTTGAGAAGAAAATGTGGAAAGAAACAGCCACATACTATAATATTTGCGGTCTAAAAAGGTATGTGGAAACAGATATAACCCCAAGAGGCTTGAGGGTGTTTAAAGATCCTACAACCCCGTTTGACTTAACTTCTGAGGTTGACTGTGCGTTTCATAAAAGGTGGGTGAATGCGGCACATAATTGTGTAACCGAATGGTTACACATTCTGATCGAACGTGACCAACTTAAGCAGAAGGAACTTTGTACAGAAATTAAAAAACTGTGTGCCGACCTAACCAACAATGTGCCCATTCACGCTTGAAGCATTTCTTAAGCAAACCAACCAAAACTTAAAGAGTACGAGGCCACTTTAATTGAGAGGAAGACAAACAAGTTGACGCGTGATGTACGTGACTATGAGCAGAACAGAGCGTTCCTGTCCAGAACGCAACGCAACAGGAGAAACAAGCAAGTTAGATTTTCCTCTAACTTGCCAGTTAACCAATTTCACTATTCTTCGGCATCCGAAGGTGGCTATACCTCATTCGAGGATGAAAATTTTGAGGTAGAATATCCGGGGCTTCCACAAGCCGGACAATCTGAAAATTTTCGCCAGACCTTAGAGGAGTCGAGCACCAATTTTCGTGAGTTCAGGGACAGAAACGTATGCGAACAACTTGCAAACACAGGGGACAACGTTCTGAATATCAAGGACATAAGCGTGGTAAACGATAAACATTGTGCTGTAGAGAATATTAACACTAGTGAATATGTGATTAATTTATCTAAACATCAGTTTACAAAAACAGAATTAGCTGTATTGAATAGGGGTTTGAAATTTGTTCCGACTGTGGTATCTAGACTACATGATATTCAAAAGATGTATTTATCTTTGGAAGAAAACTACATGTGAAGTATTTTTTTAGTAATAATCCATTCTCTAGGTCTGTTAACAACAGTGATACCAGTAGTGATTTGTCGGATAGTTTTCATTCCTGTATGTCAGATGATGCCATCAATGCTTATTGTAAATTAGATACATCTAAAATATCTGGTAGTAGTAATTTTGTTCCTAATGTGCTTAATGGGGATGTATGCAACTGTGTGAATTTAATTAATCATTTTACAGAAACTGCGTATAAAGAATTTATGAGTAACAAAGCGAATATCAAGTATAACATGCAATATAATGAATGGAAGGCCTTGAATAATCTTGCTAATTTAAACAAGGTTGTATTCAAACCATCAGACAAGGGGAACAAACTAGTAGTGATGGATACAACTATGTATTTAGATATGTGTATGGAGCATCTTTTAGATGCTAACACATATAGGATTGTAAATGCTCAGCATTATGTTCATTCTATTGATGAATATATCACCCTTATGAACAAGGGGGTTAGACTAGGATATTTTTCAGAACAGGAGGTTAAGCAAAAATTTAAGGTGGATGGTTGTAAAATGGCGTTATTTTATTGCCTGCCAAAAATACATAAAAATTTGCTGAAACCTCCAGGTAGGCCAATAGTCTCAGGTAGACAGTATTTTTTGCAAAATCTAGGTATTTTTCTACATCATTTTTTTCTACCACATGTGATGAAATTGCCGTCATATATTTCAGATGTGTTTGATTTTCTAGATAAGATTAAAAAAGTAAACTTCAAAGAAACTATGCGGTGGGTGACTATTGATGTGAAGAGTCTATATACAAATATTCAACATAATTTTGGTATTGAAGCTATTAGACTGTTCTTAGGAGACTCACCAGTTATTGAGTATATAGTGGAATTGGTTTATTTTTCACTTACACATAATTTCTTTGAATTTAATGAGAATATTTATCAGCAGATTTCTGAGTACAGCCATGGGGCAGCTTTTGCCCCATGTATGCTAACCTGGCTATGGGGTTATTTGAGCAAGAAATTATATACAAACACAATTTCTTCAATAGACATGTTATACAATACTATAGATACGTAGATGATCTTATATTTTTAACAGATGGGAGTGAATCAGATATACAAAATTTTATAGCGGATTTGAATAAGAATAGATGGAATCTACAACTAGTTGATTTAAAAATTGGATCTGTTGTTCCTTTTTTGGATGTTATTCTGGATATATCAGATGGTAAGAATTTAATTACATGTTTGAATCGTAAATTTCAAGGTGGGTTTCAGTACTTAAATGGCACTAGTGGCCATCCCCCACATACTTTGAATGCCCTTCCCTATAGTGAAATGTTACGGATATACAGACTTTGTAATAAGTCTGAAATTTTTGATAAAGAATTAACCTCTATGGTACAATCATTTAGGTCTCGAGGCTATAGTCATAAAATTTTGTGTAATAGTATGGATAGACTTTTTAATGGACAAACTACATGTAATAATAGCTTGAATATAATATCTACCAGTGTTCAGGGGTACAATGCTAATAAAATATGTGATACACAAGAATCCATTTATTTTGTAACTACTTATGGTTCTTTTACAAATATATTTACAAAAATTGTTAGACAATTTTGGAATTTTTTATGCTCTTTAAATGGTGTACAACAATGGTTGAAATTTAATCTACAATTCTCATATCGAAAGGGGAAATGTATTAAGGATTTTTTGGTTAAAAGCAGGTTTTGTATACCATCACTTGTAATATATAAAAATCCCACTAAGCAAGGCACATTTGGTTGTGGGAAATGCAAGGCCTGCAATTATATTGTACCAACATTTGATGTCATTAATAATATTAAATTTAATGTTAGAAATATGTATAGCTGCAATACAATAGGTGTTATTTATTGTTTGCAATGCCCATGTAAGAAGTTCTATATTGGGGAAACCAAGAGGGCGTTTAAACTAAGACTCTTGGAACATATTAGAAATATTGACAATTGTAAAGAAGAAAGTCCTGTAGCATTACATTTCTCCCAGTTTCATGAGGGAAGAAGTGATTTTCTTAAAGCAACTATATTAGAACAAATTTGTATACCTGTTAATTGTTTTATGGATGTTAAATCCATTTTAATGCAAAAAGAAGCATTGTACATTTTAAAGTTTAAAACAATGTCTCCATGTGGTTTAAATGAAGAATTTAATTGGAAAGCTATAATTAGCTAATTGATTGATGTTAAATGGATAATTAACATTTGTATTTTGTATATATAGGCTGTGCTTTTTTTGTATGAGTTATACTCCTTGAAGGCTTTTGGCCGAGACGTCAGAGAGAGAGAAGCTATTTTTTGTTTTAATAAATCTATCAAGTGGATTTTGTGGTATTGCTTTTCTACTTCGTGCTGCTGATTCTAGTTGCTGTTTTTTATGTCTACTGATCCGCAACTCCACTTGCCTCGTATCTTTAGAGATACCACGGATGGCAGTCAGCTATCTTTGGACAATTTCCTTGCTAATACAGCTGACAGAGGTGAGCGACAAGCTACTCAGAAAAATATAAACGATAACAGCACCGTTTGGGAAAAATGGGATGAAGACCGGAGAAAACGCTCCTTAAATCCGTTTTCATGTGTAGGCAGAAAGATACCTCTTGTGGCCAATGCAGAACAGAAGGTACTGTTTGAGGATCTTGAGAAGAAAATGTGGAAAGAAACAGCCACATACTATAATATTTGCGGTCTAAAAAGGTATGTGGAAACAGATATAACCCCAAGAGGCTTGAGGGTGTTTAAAGATCCTACAACCCCGTTTGACTTAACTTCTGAGGTTGACTGTGCGTTTCATAAAAGGTGGGTGAATGCGGCACATAATTGTGTAACCGAATGGTTACACATTCTGATCGAACGTGACCAACTTAAGCAGAAAGAACTTTGTACAGAAATTAAAAAACTGTGTGCCGACCTAACCAACAATGTGCCCGTACCTACGCTTGAAGCATTTCTTAAGCAAACCAACCAAAAACTTAAAGAGTATGAGGCCACTTTAATTGAGAGGAAGACAAACAAGTTGACGCGTGATGTACGTGACTATGAGCAGAACAGAGCGTTCCTGTCCAGAACGCAACGCAACAGGAGAAACAAGCAAGTTAGATTTTCCTCTAACTTGCCAGTTAACCAATTTCACTATTCTTCGGCATCCGAAGGTGGCTATACCTCATTCGAGGATGAAAATTTTGAGGTAGAATATCCGGGGCTTCCACAAGCCGGACAATCTGAAAATTTTCGCCAGACCTTTAGAGGGGAGTCGAGCACCAATTTTCGTGAGTTCAGGGGACAGAAACGTATGCGCGAACAACTTGCAAACACAGGGGGACAACGTTCTGAATATCAAGGACATAAACGTGGTAAACGATAAACATTGTGCTGTAGAGAATATTAACACTAGTGAATATGTGATTAATTTATCTAAACATCAGTTTACAAAAACAGAATTAGCTGTATTGAATAGGGGTTTGAAATTTGTTCCGACTGTGGTATCTAGACTACATGATATTCAAAAAGATGTATTTATCTTTGGAAGAAAACTACATGTGAAGTATTTTTTTAGTAATAATCCATTCTCTAGGTCTGTTAACAACAGTGATACCAGTAGTGATTTGTCGGATAGTTTTCATTCCTGTATGTCAGATGATGCCATCAATGCTTATTGTAAATTAGATACATCTAAAATATCTGGTAGTAGTAATTTTGTTCCTAATGTGCTTAATGGGGATGTATGCAACTGTGTGAATTTAATTAATCATTTTACAGAAACTGCGTATAAAGAATTTATGAGTAACAAAGCGAATATCAAGTATAACATGCAATATAATGAATGGAAGGCCTTGAATAATCTTGCTAATTTAAACAAGGTTGTATTCAAACCATCAGACAAGGGGAACAAACTAGTAGTGATGGATACAACTATGTATTTAGATATGTGTATGGAGCATCTTTTAGATGCTAACACATATAGGATTGTAAATGCTCAGCATTATGTTCATTCTATTGATGAATATATCACCCTTATGAACAAGGGGGTTAGACTAGGATATTTTTCAGAACAAGAGGTTAAGCAAAAATTTAAGGTGGATGGTTGTAAAATGGCGTTATTTTATTGCCTGCCAAAAATACATAAAAATTTGCTGAAACCTCCAGGTAGGCCAATAGTCTCAGGTAGACAGTATTTCTTGCAAAATCTAGGTATTTTTCTACATCATTTTTTTCTACCACATGTGATGAAATTGCCGTCATATATTTCAGATGTGTTTGATTTTCTAGATAAGATCAAAAAAGTAAACTTCAAAGAAACTATGCGGTGGGTGACTATTGATGTGAAGAGTCTATATACAAATATTCAACATAATTTTGGTATTGAAGCTATTAGACTGTTCTTAGGAGACTCACCAGTTATTGAGTATATAGTGGAATTGGTTTATTTTTCACTTACACATAATTTCTTTGAATTTAATGAGAATATTTATCAGCAGATTTCTGGTACAGCCATGGGGGCAGCTTTTGCCCCCATGTATGCTAACCTGGCTATGGGGTTATTTGAGCAAGAAATTATATACAAACACAATTTCTTCAATAGACATGTTATACAATACTATAGATACGTAGATGATCTTATATTTTTAACAGATGGGAGTGAATCAGATATACAAAATTTTATAGCGGATTTGAATAAGAATAGATGGAATCTACAACTAGTTGATTTAAAAATTGGATCTGTTGTTCCTTTTTTGGATGTTATTCTGGATATATCAGATGGTAAGAATTTAATTACATGTTTGAATCGTAAATTTCAAGGTGGGTTTCAGTACTTAAATGGCACTAGTGGCCATCCCCCACATACTTTGAATGCCCTTCCCTATAGTGAAATGTTACGGATATACAGACTTTGTAATAAGTCTGAAATTTTTGATAAAGAATTAACCTCTATGGTACAATCATTTAGGTCTCGAGGCTATAGTCATAAAATTTTGTGTAATAGTATGGATAGACTTTTTAATGGACAAACTACATATAATAATAGCTTGAATATAAAATCTACCAGTGTTCAGGGGTACAATGCTAATAAAATATGTGATACACAAGAATCCATTTATTTTGTAACTACTTATGGTTCTTTTACAAATATATTTACAAAAATTGTTAGACAATTTTGGAATTTTTTATGCTCTTTAAATGGTGTACAACAATGGTTGAAATTTAATCTACAATTCTCATATCGAAAGGGGAAATGTATTAAGGATTTTTTGGTTAAAAGCAGGTTTTGTATACCATCACTTGTAATATATAAAAATCCCACTAAGCAAGGCACATTTGGTTGTGGGAAATGCAAGGCCTGCAATTATATTGTACCAACATTTGATGTCATTAATAATATTAAATTTAATGTTAGAAATATGTATAGCTGCAATACAATAGGTGTTATTTATTGTTTGCAATGCCCATGTAAGAAGTTCTATATTGGGGAAACCAAGAGGGCGTTTAAACTAAGACTCTTGGAACATATTAGAAATATTGACAATTGTAAAGAAGAAAGTCCTGTAGCATTACATTTCTCCCAGTTTCATGAGAGAAGAAGTGATTTTCTTAAAGCAACTATATTAGAACAAATTTGTATACCTGTTAATTGTTTTATGGATGTTAAATCCATTTTAATGCAAAAAGAAGCATTGTACATTTTAAAGTTTAAAACAATGTCTCCATGTGGTTTAAATGAAGAATTTAATTGGAAAGCTATAATTAGCTAATTGATTGATGTTAAATGGATAATTAACATTTGTATTTTGTATATATAGGCTGTGCTTTTTTTGTATGAGTTATACTCCTTGAAGGCTTTTGGCCGAGACGTCAGAGAGAGAGAAGCTATTTTTTGTTTTAATAAATCTATCAAGTGGATTTTGTGGTGTTGCTTTTCTAAATGTAAAATACATGCCTGTGTTTTTAAATGAAAGAAAAATACTGTAAAATGTGAACTTCAAGATTGTTACAACATTGCCCCTTTGCTGTAAAGAAAAACTAAGTCAAGCCTTTCAAATTTGTCTTTCAAAATTGAAATGATTTTATGACATTCTTTGATCTTTAAAGTTGGTTCCGGTCAGGCTGGCTGAAGACATTCTGTCTATTGTGTTAACTAAGGACTAATTGCTAGAGTGTATATGTGAAATGCCTTTTAGTGTTGTATTCTTCTGTGCAGGTGTTAGCTTGCTAAATAATGCAGTTTCTATTAGCCTGGAAACTCAGGGCAGGTGTCAAGATGAAGCAATATGAATACTGGGAAAACCTAAGTGTCAACATGATGTAATCTGGGGAGGACCCATAGACATGTTTGTCAGTGATGTTTTATAAACTATGTCTCAGAGAGAGACTAAAAGCATTTTGATCTTGATATCCAAGTTACCAGCACTCTGCTTATGCTCACATAATTTTCTAGCACTGTGTTTTCTCTAAGATTAGCTAAAGAATAGAAAGTTAGATTAAGTATTTTTCTGTGTAAATCAGACCTGTCCTACTGTACTATTTTAAGTTTCTGTGTGATCTCTGAACTCTTAGATATCTGTGTGGTGTAGTAGTTTTGTCTTGTGTTCATTATTTATTATTACATATTTTTTAAACCTTCTACCTGTGGCTGGTTTCTGTAGAGACAAGCTCTAGAGTACATTGCATATTTATAGAGGTTATTGTAATAGGCCACTCTAAAGTAAGCCTTGACTGTTAGTCATACTACCATTGGATAATAATATTGCACAGTAATAATTGGACACCCTTTTAAGGGCCTTTTAGTAGCTGATATTATTAACTGGGTGGTGGCAGTAATTACTACCATATAGTCTGGGTAAAGGGGCACAGCTGGAGAATCTGTGTCAGCCTTTCCCAGGAGTGTCTGTGAAGTTGTATAAATACTTATCTCAAAGTGTGTGTGTGTGTGTGTGTGTGTGTGTGTGTGTGTGTGTGTGTGTGTGTGTGTGTGTGTGTGTGTGTGTTGTGTCAGCTACTTGGCAGGGACACGAACCACTGGTTGGACAGAGAGGGTACTGGAGGTTCTAGCTTGGTAGCTAGAAAAAAAGACTACCTCACATCAGAACAATTTATGACACCAATGATTTATTGCACTAAGAATGATCTCATATCAAAACAATTTATTACATATCTGAGGCATGACAAAAAATACAAGACTACCTGACATCAGTAAAAACATGACATGGACTCAAGTGCAAATACTATCTCTCATCAGAATTATCTATGACAACGAGGGCTATCACACTTTAGAACAATTTATAATATATCTCATGCACTAATAGCTTTCTCACATCAGAACAATTTTTGACATATTTCTGATGCTAAGGACCATCTTATATCAGAACAGTTCATGGCATATATTAGGTGCTAAGGACTGTTTCATATAAGAAAATTGTGTGGCATATCTCAAGCATGGACATCCTGAAATGAAAATAATTTATGACACATCTCAAACAATAAAGTAAAAGTCTGTTTCACATTAGAACAGTCTGTGACATATTTTATGCACTGAGAAATTAAAAGGCAATCTCTCATCAAAACAATATATGACATAACTTGACCCCCGTAAAGTTCTTGTTCTGTTGGCTGATACCTTCTCCTGCTTGCCCAGAGGAAATGCTTATCAAAATGTAGTGAACAATACAAACCAGTTGCCCATGCTAGCTACCCCTAGGTGATGTAGAAAGAAAGTGTTTGAGTCTGAATAGCAGCATTAGATATAGTGTTGGCCTGGCAGCACCCTCACCTGTGCCTCTATGGGCAGTATTTCAGTATTTCAGAGACACAGCAGATCATAAGGCTTTTAAAGTAATGTGGAACAACCACAAATGAATGCCATAAAGCAAGACCTAAACAGCAAATTTTAAGGCAAATGATAAAAAAAGATACGGATGACTAAAGTGTTTCACACCTAAACTGCCAATACTTAAAAGTGAACAGCTGACCATCAGACACTGGACAAAGTACCTCAGGAATAATAATGGTTTTGTTGCTTGACATTAAGTTCCAAAGACACTTTTTTGAAAAGGTGTACAATTTAAAACCAGTAGAGATCCAGTATTGTAACAAGATATGACAAACAGAACACTAAAACTCCACACATAACCATGCCGGCTACAAAAATGAGTCAATTTTTCAGAGATGAAACAGATGTGCAGAAACTGTACAGCACAACTACCTGTGTTTGTTAGAAAAATACACATAGTTAGTCAACAATACCATTGACTATTTCAGCAAGGACAGGAACTGCAAACCCTTATAAAACGTTACCATCTCAAGCCATTAGTTAATCATTATCAGTTTGTATTGTACTTCTGTTTACGTTTTAATCACTGATCTAGTGACATCCTCCTCAGAAGTTAAACCAATCACATGACCAAAGTATTTTCCACATGTGGGATTCCAGACATAACATACAGACAGGTCCTTCATACCGCTGTGTATCTAGGTCTTAGACATACAGGAAACTATAGTACCTACAGACACAAGCAAATCAACTTTTTGAAAGATAATGGGAACTGTAGGGAAACCACTCAAGAGTAGCTAAAATAAATAATATTCACTGTGAACATTACGTGCAAGTGTTTTTAAGAGCATGTAGAGACACGTCACATGCTACTATAAGACAAACATCCATGTGATTGTTGCACAAGTCTACATTTCTAATCAAAATTCCATCATTTAATTTAGCTCAGTCTAGCACATACTAAACTTAGAAAAACATTGGATCGGCAAGCAATTCAACATGAGGACCTATGCAAGCACTAAAAGACATTCATTTTAACATAACTGGAAAGCAGAAACAAAATGACTAACTAACAACATTCTTTCTACTTTTCAAAAAAAAATGCATATTATAACTGAAATAAAAGGTCTCGTAATAACAGCACAACAAGAAGGGAAACCAGTCGAGACACTGTAAATTACTCTAAAAAGTACAACTACTAACTATAGGATTATTCACTGACATAAACTCTAACTGACTACTAGTCCAGTGAGGTTTGTGGGCAAAAAATGAGGTACCCATTACAATCAGGAATCATGCAGTAAGACTTAGAACATTTACATTTTACAACAGACAGTCTATTTTGAGTAATTCTGGCTAAAGAGTTCTCCTACAGATGCTTGAGAGGTCATCTTTGCCTAGCCTACAAATCCTCAAAGTATCAAGTAGTAGGAAATCTTCTACACATTCACAACCCTCAACACATGCTCAAGATATCTTAACTTCCGCCAAAGTATAAATAGGACCTGCTGGTGAGACAGACATATAATCCTCTTTTATGGAATAGACCTCCTTTGGAAATAAAGCAAAGTAGTTCCTTGACATTCTGTAAGAGTAACCTGGATGAAGAAATGAGCAACTGTAAATACTCCAGGTCTGCCCTCTGAAGCCCTCATTGAAAGAGGTCATAACTAGTCACTACAATGTTGAGGTATTGCAGCCAGGCTACTAATGGTCCTCTGGATCAACAGGCTAGTGTTAACCTATGGACCTATGAGTGCTAAATGATTTTAGATACATGTCGGTAAAGAATATCCTGATTCTTTAGAGAATGTTTTACTTAAAACAAATGAAACTGCTAAAAGGAAAGTTTTTCTTACTATTATTAAACGGTTTAATAAGGGGAGTTGGATGGGATGAGACAGATCAATGTGTACTTATCCAACTAACCCTTTGCTGGACATTCAATTAGACATCCTGGGACTCTGTGTACGAAGTCATCAAAGGCATTCTACTGTTGTACTGGTTACACTAGACTGGTCTCTCCCTAATTTAAGCTGAGTGGCCCGTTTAGTCAACCCAAGAGCCTCACAGTAAACAGCTATACTGAGGCACTTGTCTGATCAGTTCATATAACTCTTTAAGGAGTACATATGTGAATAGTGATAGCTGCTTCCAAAGAATCTAATACAATGCATGAGATGAAATCCTTATTTGATTGTTATAATAATAATAATTATTATTATTATTACTATTATTATTTTAGAAATTCTCACACATCATTAGAGCAGAGAGCACTATGTTATTTTAGTAACTTTGGTGGGTTTTTTTTCTTTATTAAAGTGTCAACGCTGAAAAAGCACTCACCAATTGCCTGTGAATTGTATCTCCAAGTTAACAAGAATTTATGTGTACATCCTTTAATGCTGAAGTGCATTAGCTGATATCTGATCAATGTACATAGCAAACAACACAGTACAACCACCCGCAGTAGAACCAGGCAGACAAATTAAAGTTGAATGCTTTCACAAAATATTTACCTATATAGAAAAACTTGAAAATGATCTTTTGAGAAATCCAATATGATCTTTATTAAACTACTACTGTTCTTTCAACTTCATCTCTAACAGTCTCATATCACACCAGCTGACAAGAAAATGCCGTACAATAAAAGCTACAGGAGAATATAGACCGAATAGCTTATACACGTCTGAATGGTTATCAGCTAAAATCTATAACACCCAGGAGTTGGTTAAAAGTGCTTCCCCTAAGGATTTAGTTACACATAAGGCATAACAAGTTAGTCTTCCATTCCTTCTCAAATATACCAGAGAGAATAAAGTGTCAGAGGACCCTGGTTTATTGTAAATTCACAGCTTTCCATCTGCCTTGTCCAAATAAATTCACGGCTGTCAATCTGCATACAGAGCTATAAATCAAGACCTGTAATTCCACAGAAGTCCCATTGTGGGCTATTACTAAGCAATGAGAGCTATCAGAAGATTTGGAAAGGTAGTAAGTTCACATTAAACGTTCGTAGTAATGAAGCCTTACCTTAACGTAAGGTGCAGCCGTATGAGGACAGCTGATATTCAGACTTGGAGGTTCTAAGCTGTTAGAGATATGGTGGCTCCCACCATCATGTTTCCTGAAAGAATAATATTAATTATTAGTTTATTTTATTGCACGGTGTGCACATTATTATATGTTGCATAAAATTATTCTTCTCACTCGATAAATAGGAAGTTCCTATAACAACCCTGGAATACAGATAGACCTCTTTTAATCAAGAAACAACTTATTGCTCAGTATGAGACTTGCAAAATGAAGAAAAACACTCCCTTGGTAAGTACTAAAACACCTGAATGTTCCTCTTCTTCCTTGTAATTTGGTTGCATTAACATGTGCTTCAAAATATAAGGGAAATTGCACATCGCTGCATGCAGAGAGCTGAAACCCTGATTTGAATAATTGATATTTTCCTATGCAAATGCAGCAACATGTAAACAGTACGTTTTATTCCTTCTTTTACTTTGCTGCAATACAATAAAAACATTTGCTTCCAGATGACCCCTTTTTTGTTTCTGACCAGGACAACATGCTGCCTACAATCTTTGCTGTGCAGAACTTTTCATGTAACACTTGTCCCAAGCTTTGTGGTCTGCTAGTATAACCAATAATGCAACCAGTGTGTGTGGGGGGGTTGTCTTGTAGTCATTTCAAGATCTACAGATGCAGGTTCTATATGGCTACTCACACATAAAGTCCTGAATTTGTTTTCATTCCCAAAACATCTGTTGACTTTTGTTTACAGATCAGCTTACTTGCTGAACAGAGTGGGTGCAGGTTTGTATCTTTTTTTTCTGCATAACTAAAGGCTTTCTTTCCATGCACTAGCTATCTAGATGCAAAACACTGCCTTTTACATATGCTTCTTTAGTTTGCAGTTACTGACTGAACATGAGCCCTGCCTACTGACATGCAGCTTTACTTCTGAACTTCCCATTCAGTGCTTCTCTGCATAGTTTTACTGAACCCAGGTTTTTAAACACCAAGTTACGCGAGTTCAGAATTTTTACTTGTTAAACAACACTTACTTTCCCAGTGAGATTACTTAGTAAACCAACAGCATGGTTAATGACAGGAAATTAGGAAAAAGATGAGTGTTGTGTGAAGTGAAGTACTACCTTTTAAGTGTGTAATGATAAACCTTTCCCTTACAATTCACGAATGTACCATCACCAGTTTTCATTCACATACTGATATAGTCAGTTCCAAGGGGCTACAGAAGTGGGCATGCTATGTTACAGTTTCCTGGATGAGGCATTTATAAATGCCTTACCATTAGTCCCTTCCATGTACACCCCAACATATAGGTTCACAAGTAAGTCCTAGGCTAGCTGCTCTTGCAGGCCATTTTAAGACTAGACAATGTACCTCTTTGTGCTCATTTGGTTATAGATTGGTCTTACCCATCTCATGGTTCATAATTAAATATTACCTCTAATGACAATAGTTGGGATCATACAATAGATAATTTGAGGGATCCTATGCATGTGACAAACTATAAGGAGCTGCCTCTGTTCATTATTAGTACGGGGGCAGTTCTGGGGTAAATATCCTGGGGTAAATATTCTATCTCCCATCCATAGATCTAAGTTGTGCTTGAAAATGGATAGGGATGAATTTTGTTTTACAAGGATGGGGAGTCTGTTCTACAGCAACAGTACCCTCTTACATGGATACTCTTCTAAGGGTCACCATATCACATATTACAGCTTTTGGTGCATTTAGCAGTGACAGTGTGTTTGAGAACATTTCTTTCACCAGCAGTAACTTGCTGTCATATCCCCCACACTCTTACTTTGCTCATCTCTCTAGCCATTCTCTATTACGTTCCAGATACCTAATTTCAAACAGTGGCTAAGATTAATTTCCAAGTGCTCTGCAGGCTCTCCGCACTATTTTTGAGGGGGGGGGGGTTCACTTACCCAATGAGATGCACAAGTAATCTGACATGCATTAGGCATGGAACAGAGCTGGTGGTATGAGTGAAGAACGTTATGATAATGAAAAGCATGTGATATTAAATGGAGAAAGGCAGTTGGCTGTGCAACGGCTCGAGCAGCACTGTAGGGTACCTGACTGACATGATGGCATCACAGTGATGGCGGACTAGATGAGGCAAGCGTGCAACGTAACACTGTTCAGATACAGCTCACATGAGGACATCACAGTGATGGCAGACTAGATGAGTCAAGCGTGCAATGTAACACTGTTCAGATACAGCTCATATGACATCCCAGTGATGGTAGACTAGATGAGCCAAGTGTGCCGATGTAACACTGTTCAGATACAGCTCACATAATGACATCACAGTGATGGCAGACGAGATGAGCCAAGTCAGCGATGTAACACTGTTCAGATACAGCTCACATAATGACATCACAGTGATGGCAGACTAGATGAGCCAAGTCAGCGATGTAACACTGTTCAGATACAGCTCACATAATGACATCACAGTGATGGCAGACTAGATGAGCCAAGTCAGCGATTAAACACTGTTCAGATACAGTTCATACTCATCTGGCACAAGAAGAGCAGCCTAGCAGATATCAGACTGACCACTGTGTGACTGTACATCAACATCAATATTTATATTGATTTGGTGACCAGAAGTGTTCGAGTGGACTGAAGCCCCTTTTCAGTGGGAATCCAGGAAGAAAAATCTTGTCTAAAAAATCAATATATGTGAAAGAATTATTGCAAAAGCAAGGTTTTACATAAGTACATTCTTCACAGGGTGTACATTGTATTATGTACAGCATTTATAATTTTGTATTTTGTTTTTTTTTGTTTGTTTCTTTACTCTGATGACATTATGCATGTTTTCATTACATAAATGGGGTACAAAGGAAGGTAGAAAAGGGGAGAATAGCAAGCCAATGCAAACAGGAGGGTAACCATGAGATAGGAAAGATGGGGAGGGAATGTAAGCCAACATTTTTGGAGGAAAACAGCCACCTTTTTATACATAGAAAAGAAGAGTGGGAAATGGGACCGTAGTGATGGAAAGTTATGCCCATACAGAGAAAGAAAGGGAATAAAGGCAGACAAACAAACATACGCATCAACGCAGATGGGATGAAAGAAACAGAACAGATGAAGAGGACAGGCACAGGTCTACAGAGACTGGAACAGGATGACAAGAAGTCTTGAACAATGACATATAAGGAAGGAAAAACATCAGTATAAAGATAGGTTGGGGTTCTGGTATGGTCGGATGCCCAGATGGTCCAGAGGGCAACAGACCTAAGTATCATTTAACTGGCTAATATTAGTGAGTAGTTGTTGTTTTGCTGCCCCAGTGGGAAGGAATGCCAATCATACAACTATATCAGCTACACAAGAAGGCCTACCATGTTGTGGAGGTAGGAATTCAGTTGCCACCACACTGCTGACATCATCAGCTTCAGCACCTGACACCAAGTGACCATGGCAGAGCATTTCAGATCACTTACAGAAGGAGAACCTTCACTCATCCTTCCTGGGAAGTGGCCGGGGGGGGGTGCCAGTGACCCTACAGGTCACATTTAGCAAGAAAACCATTATTTCCATGCTGACTGGCATTCCTGACAGCCTCTGGTGACCAGTCATCAGATGGTTTGGATGTCAAAACCTGAAGCGGGCATGGTTGCACTGCGACAACACCTGCAGAAGGACAATACAATGAGAAAAGATGATCAGACATACATGGTGGCAGCACAGATGCAGCTGTAACTTTGGATCCAGCACACAACATCCACCCTTCACTATCAAAAGAATTGCTGCTACCTCCAGTGACCTTTGCTCATGTTCAATTTCACCTTCTCTGCAGCTGCAAAACAATATGAACTCATAACCACTCACATAAAACAGGTAACAAGGTGTAACAAACTGTTACTGGAATCGCACTCACACCCCCAAAGCAGGTCACTGTCACACTGCTATAGGTCACTGTCGTGATGCTGGCACTGCTCACCAGAGTGGGTGATAGTGACTTCACTCATCATGCACTGCTCTATAGTGACATCACTCATTATGCACTGCTCTAGCACATGGTCCTTAAAGTCCCTTGACAGGAACAAAGTGAAATTCCTGCTCTCCTTTGCACCTCATACAGACGCTCTGCATTTCACAATGTCTGAAGTAGCCCTGGTCACTCACTTACATCCACTCAGGGAGGAAAATATCAGCCTTACGTGTCTGTACATGCTTTAGATTATGTATCATATGACATAGCATTGCACTGTTATTACCGCATCTCTATTGTTCACAGATGTGCCAGTTGTGTTACATATGTGATTGTAAAAGCATACTGGTTACAAGCTTCATGGTTACTGTGACACACTCAGTACTCCAACAAATGTGTGAATCACTTGTGATCACCTTGCAAAAATACACTCACAAAAACTGAAACATCACAAACAGTATTTTAGAGTGAAAAAAAATGCTTTTGCGGGGAGGAAATCCACCACTCCCCGATACACACTGCACACCCACCCCTAATACTGACAGATGCTAATACCACAGCTCCTCTGGGTGGACTTTCTGCTTGAAATCTTGCCAGTTGTACACTACTGATTGCACAAATGAGTGTTCACCACTGGTATTTCACAAATAAACCTAGAAACAAATACACATGGTCACTGAAAGCTGTGTGTTATAGTAGTGAGTCACTCACAAACCGTGGTGCTGAGCAGCTTTCTCAGCATTACATGGATGCTAAGTGTCCCCTGTTAACAGAATATAAAGCACCAGCAGTGTCTCGTACAATGTTACTCGATGCCGTACAACAGTGGAGTACAGGAATTTCAAAAAATAGTACATTTATGGAGAGGTAGGGAAGGAGTTACAGAGTTTAGGTGTGAGTCCATGCTGGTAAAGTACTTCATCAAGAACAAGAAACCCTGTAGTGGATGTCAGACACCCTGAGAAAGATGGTGTAATATAAACGTAAGTGGGGCGTCAGCACTGCGCTGTCTGCCTGTGGCTTTTGAGGGGCAGAAACTGTGAACAATGGATAACATCGTAAAGGGTTCTGTTTAGGGAGTTTGGATGTCCATGGCCACATGGCATGGCATGGATACAGTCTCTATGAGGGTGGGGGGTTGTGCATGACACTAACAGTGGATGATAAACAGGTGCTTATATGAGCAAAAGCAACATTTAAAGCAGGAAAGATGCAACACCAAGAAAACATCAATCTGGGACACAAATGTGATATAAAGGCACTTGAGAAGGAGGGAGCACAAAAATATTTGGGAATCGATAAAAAATTAACAGTAAAACATGAACAAATGAAACCAAACTCAGTAAGGAATATTTTAGAAGACTAAAATAGATACTGAAAACAGCCCTGATATCTAGGAACAAAGTCCAGGATTTGCAGGCAAAATCAATGGCAATGTGGAAGAAGAAGGATTCCCAGACATGTCCAGTAGTAGTTGAAGCAATGGGCCTAATAGAAAAGAATTTACATTCATATTTAGATCTGCTACCGATACATATAACTCCATATGAACTGGAGAAGGAGTCAATTCTGGACACACTGTGTGTGCTGCAAAGAGTACTTTTGGCTAGCATCAAAGATTTGAACAATACTAATTTCACAGACTTTAATCATACTTTAACTCAGGAATGGGATCCATTCCTGTTACAGTATTAGAAATGTAAAAGACTTGTAGAAATTAAACCAAACATTTATCAAAGCATCTAGTGTGAAAACTGAACCCATAATTTTCTGATCTTTCAGCAAAAAAGGCAGACACACTCATTGATTGCCTTAAGCTAGAGAAACATGACTACATCCTACATCCCAGTGGTTGCCCATGTAGGAATTAATGACCTGAGGTGCTCTACCCAGAGGGATATGTGGATAGACATGATGAAGCTTACCATGCATGTGTTAGAGGCAGGAAATACACTGGTCTTGGGTAGTATCTTGCCTTCACCGAGAATAATGCTTGGATACAAAGTCAAGATAATTAAATTTAACAACTACATAAGTAATTGGGATCACCCTAAGAGTGAAGATCTACTGAGACCAGCATTAGTAGTAGCCAGGCAGTAGCCAGTCATGCGACTCCCCTCTTTTCATCATTCTTGGACAAGCTAATTCTTTATTTTTCAGTAAGTACTGTTTGATTTCTTTATAACTTCAGAATATCTGTCTAAATACTTCATCCTTAAATTTTCAGGATCTAAGTATTAGTTTCCCCTCAACTGTTTGGCAGTGCTATGTACAGATTCAGACACCCTGAATGACATTTTTCCTGTAAAAGGAATATATAAGGAAACAGCTCCAGTACTTAGTAATAATGACCATACCTCCTGTCATTTCTTAAGATCAGTTCCCTGTGCATTTTCCTGTTAACCTGGTGAACTTGGGCATTCTGAGGCAGTGTAGCAACTGCCTCATGTACACAGACTACCCTCTCCTCTTACCTCCCTACACTCAGACTTGTGAGAGATGCACATATATATCCAAATTGGAAGCCATGCATTCTCAAGCCAAGACTAGAATAGCTGGTCAAGAGGAGAAGGTCAACACCTGCACCATACCACATGCAACACATAGCCGTCCAGAATACCCACCATCACAGCTCTCACATAAAAACACAAACCACACAATTACCTTCATGGAGGCTATCAATAGAAATCTACCCAAACAGCAGAGACCTGCAATGCTGAAATACACTCGACCACCACAACACAGCACAAACTACAAGACACATAGCTCACCTACACTGTGTGCCCCTCAACCTAAGCCCCTAAGGCAAAACAGCTTGCCCAATACACTAATCATAGGTGACTCGATAGCTTGGCACACTGATGTCCCACTCACTAGGTTGAATAAGGAGAAGGTAACTGTCAGCTGTCTATCAGGTGCCAGAATCCAACACATAACACATGCACTCAGGTCACTCCACAGTAAGTACAAGTATGACTCTGTCACTGTCCATGTGGGTATGAATGACCTGAGATGCACCTCCCTGGACTGCATGAAGAGAGACATGGAGGAGCTCTCAGAATATGTGGCCCAGACAGGTATGACCCTGGCCCTGAGCAGCATCCTACCATTGCCCAGAACGATACCAAAGTACAAGCAGAAAATGATTGATTTCAACAATTGGCTAAGTTTCTGGTGTCATTCTAAGGGGATCCAGAATCTTTCTGCTTGGGATGACATGATTGACAGACCTCAATGCTTTGTCAGAGATGGCCTGCATCTGTCACCTCTGGGTTTCTGGATACTGGCTAAGGCTCTTGCTACCCTATAGTGCCTTTTTAGGTGATGTTTCAAAGACAAAATTAGCACTGTAACAGCTATAAATAAATGCAACCCGAGGGTCATGCTGCTCAATGCTAGATCTCTAAATCTCAAGATGCACTCGCTCGCAGCACTCCTCAAAATGGAGAACATCGACATTTGTGCTGTAACAGAGACCTGGTTTAAAGCAGTAGAAAGCACCCCTGCACTACCAGGCTATAACTCATTCCACACCTTTTGGCCCCAGAACATGGACCGAAGCTCCAAAGGCAGTCATGCCTCCATATTCATAAAGGATATGCACACCTCCGGACTAGTAGCACAGCTTAAAGCATCTGAGATACTGCAGGTACAACTAACATTGGGTAAGATGGCGATTTAGATCGTAGACTGCTACAGGTCCCCAACCATGTCCCAAGACTTTCACTCCACATTTCTAAGCACCCTGGAACATATGAAGGTCCAACCCAGCACTCTCATACTAGGTGACTTCAACTACCCTCCATCAACTGGGAAAACTACTCATGCAGCAACGCTTCCTGGTATTCCTCAATTCCAATGCCCTGGACAAGCTCATTCTTACCCCGACTAGAGGAAGCAACATCCTTGACCTGGTTATTACTAACATGAGCAACCATTGCTCTACACCAGTAGTCAATTCCTCCCTGGTTAGATCCGACCACAAGCTAATCACCATAGAAATCCACATCTCACCCACACCCCCTGCAAAGGTAAGCTTTAGGCTCCTAAAAACAGAGGTGGCTAAATTCACAGCACCCATGTCAATGAAAAATAGATGCATGACTGCCAAATCATTCACCAATGCACTGTAAGAACACGTACATAAATGCACGGAACTACCGATACCCAACAGAACCAAGACGCTGGCCTCCAAAAAACGGAAGCCAATCTGGTGGTCCCCTGCCATTAACAAACTCTACAACAGAAGCAAGAAACTGTTGCAGAAAAAGGTGAAGTCCTAAGACTGGAAGAACTCCCTTATTAGCCTCAACAAAAAGTTGAGATCCTCTCATCAAAACCTCCAAAGCCAGCTATGAAAAAAGAATTGTGGCAGAAATTAAAAACAACCACAAAACCTTCTATAGTTATATCAAGAATATCCACAGCAATACTCAGGTTTGCTCTGAGTTACTGCACAATGGCACATCCTATACTGAGCCAACATATATTGCCAACATACTGGCTGACAGATTCAGTGCCAACTTTACCCCTCTCTCCCCCTAGGCTTGCCGCCCCTCCATTATTTTTCCAGACTATCTGGAAATCAAACTGATTCTCCGGTAGTCCGGAAAACACTGTACAAACTCCAGTATTCTGTTTCAAAAAGGAAACAGACTATTGGAGTTTGTAAATCGGCTGATTTACTATGCTTTTTTAGAGAAAAGCATAGTAAATCAGCCAAAAGCAGGCGGCGGGAAGAAAAAAAAGAGGGCGTTCCTGCCGAGTGATGCCATCATGATGTCACAAAATGGGCGGTATGTGGGCGGGAGAGGGGGTTGGGTGCGCGGGATTACTGGTGATGTGAGGGGCGTGGCTTTACTCCAGTTTTAGCCATGAAGGAAGGTGGCAACCCTACTCTCCCCACTAGAGGACCAAGCACAATACTGGAGGAATGCCGGGCACCCAGCATTACTGCAGCACAGGTTAAAGCTGCACTGTCCAAGGCCAATAATACAGCTTCCATGGGACATGACAATATTCCTGGATGTGTTCTACATGAACTACAAAGTAAACTGGCACCACATCTGTGTGCCCTGTTCAATCACAGTCTCACCTCAGGATTTGTCCCTACTGAATGGCACACTGCTACAGTCATCCCTCTCCATAAAGGGGGAGCGACTACAGACCATGGGAATTATCACCCTATTAGCCTGACAAGTCTGATATGTAAGGCTATGGAGCGCATCATCATGGACCTAATTAACAAGAATATAGGGAATCTCCAAACTCTATATCCCACACAATTTGGTTTTGTGAAAGGTAGGTCATGCCTGCTCAACCTGGCTGACTTCTTTGAGTCAGTCACCGGAGCTGTGGGTGAGGGCAAGGCAGTTCATTCAGCCTACCTCAATCTGGCCAAGGCCTTTGATATCATTTCCAAATCAGTAATTATTGATAAACTCACTAAACTAGCCATCAACCCCTATATCACTAGGTGGGTTTCAAATTGGCTCACAGATAGAACCCACAGTGTGAAAGTAATGGACTCAAAGTTAGACTGCTGACCAGTCATGAGTGGAGTCCCACAGGGATCATTCCTGGGTCCTCTCCTGTTTGGCATCTGCTTCTCAGATGTCCAGGCCAACACAGAGGGACTCGGGCTGACCAAATTCACAGATGACTGCAAGCTGAAAGCCATTATTAACTCTCCAACTGATGTAGACATCCTACAGAAAGGCCACACTGAGACCAATGGCTGGTGTCAAAACCATGGCCTTAAGCTTAATGCCAAAAAATGCATCATCATCCCCTTTGGGAAAATCTTAGTTCCCACAAATTACCACAGAGATGGGAGCCCACTGAACACTGAAGGCATTATAAGAGATCTGAGGACACAGGTTGACAGCAACCTCTCCTTCGACCACCACATTTCCACTGTGGTTAGTAAGTCCTTCTATGTGGCACATCTCATTACCATGGGTTTTGCAACCAGGAAGAAAGAGGTCATCATCTCTCTCTACTCTTCCCTCATTAGGCTAATCATCGAGTATAATGTGCCATTTGGCATGTACCTCACTAGACACATGCAACAGCTGGAAAGGCCGCAAAAATAGCTCACAAAGAGGATCCTAAGCCTTAAACACATGTCCTACCTGGACAGACTCAAACAACTCCAGCTATTCTCTGTCTCATATCATTGACTAAGAGGCAATCTCTGCCTGACTTACAAAGCCATGTCTGACCCAGCTCTGTTAGAAATGCTACATCTAAAGAAATCCCAATCCCTCCACACCACACACTCCAGAGACCTCAACCTCATTATCACAACCAACAGAACATGCTGGAGGGACAGGTTCATAACCCAGAGACTACTCATGCTCTGGAATAGACTTCCCATACATGTCAAGCAGAGCACCTCACTGGCCCTCTTCAACAGAAATCTTGATGAGTGGATGGGAAATAGAAAGTTCATACCGGGGATCACTCCAGTGAATCTCTACTTGATAAGGCATGGGGAACTAACATCGGGCAGCACAATGCCAGGGAACTTCTATGGGATAGGCTTGAAAAGGCTCCAGGGACATTAGCCTAGGACACACCTATGAACCTAAGAATCTATGAACCAGTGTGTGACTGACTGGGATGACATTGTAGATGAGATTTCCTGTTTTACCAGGGATGCCTCACACCTGTTATACCAGTGCTTCTGCATACTGGCTAAAGCCTTTGCTGCCTGTGTAGTCCATTTCTTAAGTAGAGTTCCCCTACTGGACATTGTTACACAGAGAATTCCAACTCAAATTTGGACAATATCAAGGTGGCACTACAATGCAAGGAGTCTAAATACAAAGATGACAGAACTTGCAGTCCTCCTGCATCTCAAACTTATTGATGTCTATATAGTTACTGAGACATGGTTTCAGTGTAAGGACAGCACTCACTCTATGCCAGGGTTTAACTCCTATCATGTCTTCAGACCCTTGAGTAACTGTGGGGAGTGGTATATCACCTTCACATCAGTTTATTCACCATCCTCACTAGCACCACATAGAGATCTAAATCACCCTTAATAAATCTGACTATTACTTTATTGATACTTACAGAGCCCCATCAATGTCATCCAAAGATTAGAGAAATTACCTCAGCACCATCGAGGTATTAAATATCAAACCAAATATCTTATTATTGGAGAACTCAAACATAAGTCACACACTTACAGCTCTAAAATTAGTTATGCTTAACATTTACTAGACTCCATTAATACCAATGCACTAGTACAAACCATAACACTACAGACTAGAGGCTCTAATACCCTAGACCTGGTTCTTACAAACCCAAAACTGGCCTGTACCCCACCTTGCATCTTCTCATCTCTTTTTTAAATCTCACCACAAATCAGTCATCCTTTCTTTAAGGTCTAGTGGTACTGCCCGACTACCAAATGAGATGGTCTTTAGGGTCTTCTCCAAAGCAAACTTAGTTCAGCTTTTAGAAAATCTATGCAAACTTCCCAATAATACCTCACAAATAGACACAACCGAGGGGGCTACTGCATTCACATCTGACTTCTACCAGCATTTAACAGGGAAACAAAGAAGATTCATGTACAATGTTTAACAGATGTAGAAAGAGAGACTGAAAGGGCATTTGAAAGCTTTATGTATAGAAGTACTGGACATTGCAAAAGTTTATGACACAAGGGGTTTAGGGACTGGTGGCTGGGATTGTAATATTGTGTTAAATATATATAGAGAGAAATTGATACATATACCAAGCACGATAAATGTGGAAGGGAGTAAGGGTGTTGTAAAGTACTGTGGACAATGCAAAACATTCTTTCTGTGGGAAACAAGGGCATTTGATAAGTATCCGTGCCAAAGGAAAATGTTATATTTGTGGGGAAATGGGAAACGGTGCAAAAAATGTGAACTGAAATGTTATAAATGTAACAAAACTGGACATTTGTAAATGGATTGCAAAAAATGAAAATAACAGTCAGGAAAAAAGTAAAAGAAACTGAAGAAAATGAACAAACTGAAGCCATTTTAGAAGTAGAAATAGAAAAAAAATAAGTGAGAAAAATAAAGAGGTTATAGAAGAAGGTTCTGAAATAAGTGACAAAGAAGACATAAACTAGGAAGTAGTAAAGGGAAAAAATATACTGGTAAATGACAGAAAAAGACATTTTAAAGGGATAAGTACCAAAGAAAAAAAAAAAGAAAGAAAATGGATGTAAAAGAATACGTCCAGCTGAAACTTGGGGTTTGATATAATGACTAAATCATCTGACTCACAAACATAAGGTACAGTGTTTGATTCACACCTTTGGGAAGGAAATTGGTTACGTTTAAAATGGTCTGTTAAGAAAGCTAGCCTAGTAGTTAACTATGAACTTATGAAACCATGAATCCAAGGAAAAGGGAAAATGAAATGTTTAGAGTGCTTTCTTTAAATGTGAACAGCATTAAGAATATAGTAAAAATAATAAAAAGTGTGGTGTGGTGTAATACATCGGATGCAGATGCAATTACATTAGAAGACAAGAATTTTTAACAAATGGAAAAAGATTATGAACAGATAAACTATGGGGAGGAAAGATAATGTTGAATTTGGGATATGAGAGATGTACTGGAATAGCCATACTCTTTACAACTACAGTAAAGATAGCTGTAACTTTAGAAAAATGTGAAGATTAATCATTGTGGACTTAAAATGGAAAGCACAAATATATAGAATTATAACATATGTTTATACTAACTGTAAAGAAAGGGACAACTTATTTCATCAGATTTAGACTAGGCAGTGATAAATATGAATATTATAATAACAGAAGACTGTAACTGTGATTGAAGAGACAATTGTAAAAAGAAAGGACATGATATAAGAAAAATGCTACAAGGTATAAGATGTGGTAAGTTAAAACTTTGGGACAAAACTTTATGGACTTGCAAAAGGGATATATATAGAAATGAAATAGACTGTTTTATGATATCAGAAGGTTTGGTTTTATGAGTAGAGGAGGTAGCTCAAACAGGATCTTCTGATCATCTTGCAATATGGTTAGAGATATGAGAAAACAAAGAATATATAAAATAGGCAAAGGAATTCAAAGGATAAATGAGACAGCATGGAAAGAAGAATGAAAGAGATAAGTAATACACTTATGGAAAGATCATGTTACTATGAAAACATTTTATAAAAACTGCTTTGAATGGCGGATGACATTTAAGGAAAAATATAAAAATGTTTTTTACAGTGACAGTATGATGTGAGAAAAGCAGGGAAAACAAAATATAAAAGAACACATAATGAATTGGAAGAGTTAGAACAAAATCATAGAAAGTACTTTGACAATGAAAAATGATTATATGAAAGAAATCAAGAAAAAATACAAAAATTATTATATGAGCAAAGATATTTTTATAAGGATAAAGAGAAAAAGTATCTAGTTTCCTAAGCAGATTAGTAGAAGAAGTTGATAGTGTAATTAGAGAAACAAAAAAAAACTGAAAAGGAGAAATAGAACAAATCAGGACAAGATTATGAAGTGTAGTACAATATGTGCAAGAAATCTTAAAAAAAAAGAAGGTAGTGAAAAAACACAGAAAACAAATAAGTTACATAAAAAGGACAAGTAAATTTAGATGCAGCTGCAGGCCTAAATGGAATAGGGTATGAAATGTATAAAAATTTAAGGGTCTGTCAAAAAATATATACTTTTTAAAGATGTTATATGAATGGTTAAATGAAGGTTTTATGTGTAAAGAAGTATGCAGTGGAATACTTAAATTCCTATGAAAGAAGGAAGATAATTATATTGCCAACAATAGTACTGAATAATAATGATTATAAGATCTTTATGAAAATAATACAAAAGAGATTTTAAACTAAAATGGAAAATATTATGGGAGATAGCATATATAGTATAAAGAGGAAGTGCTGTTACGAATTATTAATGCTATAGAAATTGTGGATGATAGAGGGAAGTTGGGATAATGGTTAAGATATTTGACTTACAGACACAAGGTGCAGGGTTTGATTTTCACGTGGGTTAATTGGCTAGGCTTAAAATGGCCCACAATTGCAGTTAGGCTAGTATTAATCCATGAACCTGTGAACACAGAAGAAGAAGAAGTGAAAATCATGATAGGAAACCTTGATAAGGCATTTGACACAATTGGACATGAAATCTTGCAAGTAATAATGAAAAAATATAATATAAGTGAGACAATTAGGTAACTATGTATGACAGGGTAAAGCAATAAAAAAGAAAAAGTACTTGTAAATGGCTGATTTAGCCAAGAGGTACATATGAAAAGTGATGTCAGACAGGGATGTCCAATGAAAAGTGATGTCAGACAGGGATGTCCAATGAGTTGTATACTCTTTGCTTTAGTTATGAATGTGATAATATGTGAAATAAATTACAAAATGAAGGAGGTGGGGTATATAACACCTGTCATGTTAAGAATTACAGTTCTGTTAACATATGTAGATGACATTATAATAACTGCAAAAACAAACTTTGGATAAAAGAAGTAAACATTTGCACAAATGAGTGTCTAGAGTTGATAGGGATGGCTTTAAATAAAGAAAAAAGTAAAGGTTTTAGCAATGTAGTAAAAAATGGGGGTATATATTTTAAAATTAATGAAATTTATTTTTGGAATAAAGATGTAATTATTTATTTATTTGCAGTTTGTTTTCCAGGATAGTCCACTGGGCTACAAGGAGCCCATTTTCAATGGAGTCCTGGGTAGAAAAGCTACAGAGAAATACAAATACATAGTACAGAAAGTGCACAAATCCATAATATACATTTCAATTAAATGTTAAATACATATTGAATATAGTACAAACCCATATTGCACAATTCAAATAGATGTTACATAATACAGAAATAAAAAAAAAAGATTTTCATTAGGAAAATTACATCAAGTTAATTCAGTAAGTAGTATTTTTTTTAGGGAATTACAATGAGGTAATTTTTTAGTCATTGGTTGAATATGTCCCAAGGGATATAAAACTTTAGAAGGTAGTGACAGGCAACAAAGTTTGGAAAGTTAGGAAGAAAGTGTGGTAGAGTAGAATTTTATGGCAAAAGCAATAGAAGAAATAAAACAAACTTGTCTTTTCTGGAGAACATATATATTATCATTCAGAAAAAAGGCTTATTTTATAAATTCAGTACTTATGGGAAAACAGCATACTTAGCAAGTGTGTTTATGTTGCCAAGAGTATTTGAAAAGGCATTATTGCAGATAATTTTTTTTTCAGTTACAGGGGGTTCTAGATTAAACATAGTAAAAAGAGGAGTTTTGTATGTAAATAAAAAAAGGAGGGTTAGGGTTAATTAACCCAGGGGTATACACTGCATCATTACATTTGTACAAGGTGCTAAAGTGGATAAATAAACAAGCTTAATAGTAAACTATAAATTTAAGTATGATAATTTGTGGGATATGATAAAAAGAGTAAAAGAGAAAATGTGTGTATAAATGAAGAAATAAAATATTACCAAGAAAAAATATTTTTGTGGAAAATAAAAACTGATGCTATAGAAGAAGATAGAAAAGTATGGTATAAGAATGCAATTATAAAATGTTACTATGTAAAACCATGGGAAAATCATACAGATGGAAAAAAAGCTATAAAATAAGAAGCAAATTGTGTAATCAGAAAGTAGAATATCAAGATTTTTAAAGAGTCTTGTAACAGATAATTTGCCAGTAAAAAAAACATGCTAAAAAGAACAGTGATAGAATGTGTTTGCATTGTCAGACAGCTGTTGATTAAAAGATATGGTAATATACGAGGCAAAATAAAAAGGTGACAAGTGATAAGAGGGTGGAAATGCAGAAGGAATTGGTAGTGAGAAAGGTCGATCCTTCACAAGACATGAAGATGTTGTTCCAATTAAAGTTGTTTGAGGGAGAGGCCGAATCAGAAGCAGAATGTGCGATTACAACCTTCCAGTCCGAAGGGTTGTGGGATGTCTACTTAAAAGATCTAATGAAGCAAAGTGAGCCAGAGAATGAGAACTCTATGTAATGCAGTGGGATGATGGACTGCATACAAGAAGAAGAAGAAGTGTAAGATATAAGAAAAGAAAAGGTCACACTCACAAACTGTAAAACAAGGGGAAAAAAGGAAGAAAGGCAAATGGAGGTGGAAAGGAAGTATCATGTTAGAATAAGCAGTAAGGGAACTTGAGAGGTATGAAATATGGAACAATGTTATTGCACCAAGAGAGGTAATCATGTTTATTCATATTACTAAAGACTCTTTCTGTCACATTTTGTTTGAAACTGGACAGTGTATGGAAACATTTCTAGAATAATATGAAAAGAAAATAGGTGATAATCCCTGGAATTTATATGCTGTACAAGCATTTAATAGAGAGGTGAAAAAGAAAATGTTTGTGCAATTCTGTACTGAAGTAGAGAAAGAGACACTCAGAGACTATTTAAAAACTGTATCCACAGATGATATTAACATTACAAAAAAATTATAATACAGGTTTATGGACTGGGGGTTGGGAATATGGTGTTTTGCAAATGAAAAATGAAACCTCAACATTAAAAATGAAAATATAATACATGTACCAAGTATAATTAATATAGATGGAAATGGAGGGTTGTGAAATATTGGGATCAACCAAAGATGTTTTTTTTTTTTTTAGTAAGAATGATCATTTAGTTAGTAATTGTGATAAAATGAGGTGTTTTATTTGTGGAAAAACAGGTCATGAAGCAAAAAGACGTGAACATAAATGTATAATTTGTGAACAAATGCGTCATTCATGGACAGAGTGTGAGATAAATGGAAGGAAAGATGGGAAGGGATAAAAGGTCAAGTAAAAGATAATGTTATAGAGCACAATATAGAAATGGGACAAGACAAAAAGATAAAGGAAGATACAACAGTAAAAGTTAAATAATTAAGAATGAATAAGGGACACCAAAAGCAAGTTAAAGGAAAGGAAGGTGAGATTAGTAATTCAAGTGAAGAGGGAGACACAAAGTGAGTGATGAGTAAAAGTTAAATAAATTTGATTGAAAAAAAGAGATAAGGATAAAACGCATAAATTACAAAATACAGGTTTGGGAGAGAATAAAAAGGAGAAGGATGAGAATAATAAATAAAATCTCAGCTATAAATGTGAATAGTATAAAGAATGTTAAAAGAAGGACAGGATGTTGGAATGGTGTGGATTGTTTGATAAGGATATTGTAATATTATCAGATATGAGAATTCTAACAGAGGGAGAAATGAGGCAAGTGAAAAAACTATGAGACGGTAAACTTACATGTAATACAGAGGAACATAAATGTTTAGGTATAATAAATTTAAGTAGAAAATCAGTAGAATTTGTGAATTATTATGAGACAGCAAGTTTTTACTTTATATTCATTTCTCTTCTAATCTTCGAGCTATGTGACAGCAAGACATAGCTTCCCTCTAACACCTTTGTAAAAAAAAAGGTTATATACTATACTTGTCAAGTTTTATAAACTCAACTACTTATTATCAGCTAGCCTCCTTGCAATGTTCGATGAAATATTTCTGTTTTTGTACACTGTATTGTGGTACTCTGTCGTATGTTTCCTACTTTTCTGTTAAATATTTGTTGGAGCTTTTCTCCCTGGGTCTCATCTGCAAATGACATTACCCAGTAAACAAATGTAATAAATAAAATAAATAAATTATACATTAGTGATATTAGGAAGAATGACAATACTAGATGGGAGATGGAAGACCCAAGTATATAGAATTATTGCAATATATGAACATGTTTTGCAAAAACAAATGGAGATATTGTTTATTAAGAATCTTACTCATTTTGGTATTAATATGCAAATAGTATTGGTAGGAGATCATGTAGCAATTTGGATAGGGTTACAAGAAAAAGCGGGATATGTAAAAATAGGTTGAGGTATCAACGGAACATATAAAACAGAATTAAATCAACAGGCCAGGAAAATTATTATACAGTTATGGTTAGACCATATAGGAATGAGATTGTTCTATAAGGATTGGACAAGTTGGTGGGTAAGTTTGAAAGAAAAATATAAGAAAGATCTTTTAGAATGGCAAAATGTAAAAAGATTACAAGTTAAGAACACATACAATCTTAGTCAACAAGTATTTACAGATATAATAAGTAAAAGAGGATTTGTAGGAAAAGAAAATATATATATGAAATGAATCAAGAAAAAATTAAAACATTATTATTTAAACACATATTTTTTTACAATGAAAGAAAGAGGAAGATGACCGTACCTAAGTAAATAGGTAAAAGAAAACAGGAAAGTAACACAAGAATTAAGAAACGAGGAAGATCACCGTACCTAAGTAAATAGGTAAAAGAAAATAGGAAAGTAACACAAGAATTAAGAAACGAGGAAGATCACTGTACATAAGTAAATAGGTAAAAGAAAATAGGAAAGTAACACAAGAATTAAGAACCGAGGAAGATCACCGTACCTAAGTAAATACGTAAAAGAAATAGGAAAGTAACACAAGAATTAAGAAAGAGGAAGATCAGCGTACCTAAATAAATACGTACAAGAAAATAGGAAAGTAACAAAAGAATTAAGAAACGAGGAAGATCGCCGTACCTAAGTAAATACGTACAAGAAAATAGGAAAGTAACAAAAGAATTAAGAAACGAGGAAGATCGCCGTACCTAAGTAAATACGTACAAGAAAATAGGAAAGTAACAAAAGAATTAAGAAACGAGGAAGATCACCGTACCTAAGTAAATAGGTAAAAGAAAACAGGAAAGTAACACAAGAATTAAGAAATGAGGAAGATCGCCGTACCTAAGTAAATAGGTACAAGAAAATAGGAAAGTAACACAAGAATTAAGAAACGAGGAAGATCGCCGTACCTAAGTAAATAGGTACAAGAAAATAGGAAAGTAACACAAGAATTAAGAAACGAGGAAGATGACCATACCTAAGTAAATAGGTACAAGAAAATAGGAAAGTAACACAAGAATTAAGAAACGAGGAAGATCACCGTACCTAAGTAAATACGTAAAAGAAAATAGGAAATTAACACAAGAATTAAGAAACGAGGAAGATCACCGTACCTAAGTAAATACGTACAAGAAAATAGGAAAGTAACAAAAGAATTAAGAAATGAGGAAGGAGCAATGGTGAATACACAGAAAGAAATAATGAATTTAATAAAAGAACATGTTATAAAAACATTTTCTGAGAGTAAAACAAATACAGGACATAAATGGCATTTAAAGGAATTAACTGAACAAGATAATGAAGTAATAGAAAAAAATATTTTGGTGGAAGAATTAATGAAAGTCTTGAAGACAGTCAATGTAAAATAAGCTACAGGATTGGATGGGAATGAATGTTTAATGAACAAGGCTATATTAGAATGGCAACAAAATATTTTTTAGAGGTATTAAATGAATTGTTAGAGTAAGGAACTGCAGGTACAAGTACATGTACAAGAGACATGAAATTCGTATGGAAAAAAGGTGAAAAAATAGAAAGTAAAAGAAATAAATTATTGAGTGAGACAGAACTTGGGAAAAGGGAAAAGGGAATCAGGAACATTTGATGATAATAAGGGAAGTGGTAAATGAGGTGATGAATAGAAATGCAAACCTAAGAATTATGAAAGGATATGTGAGCAAAGCGCTGGATAAGACACAACATAATATGCTATGGGAGATTTTTAAAAGAATATAGCATAAGTATTTATTTATTTTATTTATTTATTTTACATTTGTTGACTGGGATAGTCTGACTGGATACATGTCCATTTTCAGCAGAGGCCCGGGAAGAAAATCTCCAGACATAAAATACAAAACATTATATATATATATATATATATATATATATATATATATATATATATATATACATGCTAATAACAGTATATTAATTCATAGGTTCACAGGTTCATAGGTAGGTACTAGGCTATTGGCCCTAAGGCCTATAGAAGCTTAGCAATAACAATTCCCTGGCTATTTCTTCCCAGAATATTTACTTCCCTGGTCCCCTGTCTAGCAGGGTGACTGACGTGATCCCCGGGGTGAATTTCCTATCTCCCATCCAGTCGTCAAGGTTCCTTTTGAAGAGGGCCAAAGAGGTGTTATGCTTGACATGTATGGGCAGTCTATTCCAGAGTATGGGGAGTCTCTGGGTCAGGAACATATCCCTCCAGCATGTTTTGTTCATCGTGATGACAAGGTTAAGATCCCTGGAGCGTGTGACTCTGAGGGATTGGGATTTCTTTAAGTGTAGCATGTCCAACAACTTTGGGTTTGACATGGCCTTGTAAGTTAGGCAGAGATCGCCTCTGAGTAGGCAATATGTGACAAAGTATAGCTGGAGTTTCATTAGACGGTGAGCATAAGGCATCTGCTTTGGGCCTGTGATTCTTTTTGTGAGGTATTTCTGTGGCCTTTCTAGTTGTTGCAGATGTCTTGTGAGGTACATACCAAATGGGGCATTGTATTCTATAATAGGTCTAATGAGGGATGAGTACAGAGGGACAATGACCGCATTTTTTCTGGATGAAAACCCCTTAATGATGAGGTGTGCCACGTAGAAGGATTTCTAACTGTTGTGGCTATGTGGTTATCAAAGATAAGACCACTGTTCACCTGTGTCCCTAGGTCTCTTATCACACTTTCAGTGTTTAGTGTACTGCCACCTATGTGGTAGTTCACAGGTACGTGTTTTTTCCCAAAGGGACAACTATACATTTTTTGGCATTTAGCTTGAGCCCATGGCTCTGGCACCAGGCATCTGTTTCAGTGAGGCCGTTTTGTAGTATATCCACATCATTTGGGAATTCAATAATGGCTCCCAGCTTACAGTCATCTGCAAACTTTGTAAGCCAGAGTACCTTAGTGTTGGCCTGTACTTCAAAGAAGTAGATGCTAAACAAGAGTATTCCCAGGACAGAAACCTGCGGTACACCACTTGTCACTTGTCTGGAGCTGGATTTGGAGTTGGCTACTTTTACAGTGTGTGTTCTGTCAGTAAGCAGGTTTGCAACCCATCGAGTGATGTAGGGATTAATGTCCAGCTTAGTAAGTTTATCTATGACTCCAGGGTGGGGGATAGTGTTGAAAGCCTTGGCAAGGTCCAAGTAGGCTGTGTGAACCACCTCACCCTCGTCTATGGCTCTGGAAACTGATTTGAAAAAGCCGATCAGGTTCAGGAGGCAAGATCGACCCTTCATGAACCCATACTGGGTGAGGTCCAGTGTATAAAGGTTGCTAATATCTTTGTTTATAAGTTCCATAATAATACATTCCATGGCCTTGCAGATCAGGCTCATCAGACTGATGGGATGGTAGTTCCCAGGATCCAAAGTGGACCCCCCCCCCCTTGTGGAGTGGGATGACTGTAGCTGTGCGCCATTCTGTGGGCATGAAGCCTGAGGTGAGGCTATGATTAAACCTGACACATAGGTGAGGTGCCAGTTCATTTCATAGTTCATGCAGTACACAGCCTGGGATGTTGTCTGGTCCCATGGATGCTGTATTCTTGGCTTTGGAGAGCATGGTTTTTACCTGAGTGGCCATGATTACTGGAATTTGGCATTCTTTCGGTATTGAGATGGGCCATTTAGGGGGTGAGAGGGGGTGAAGTTGGCACTGAATCTATCTGCCAGGATATTGGCAATATCCTTGGGATCAGTATATCTAGTGCCATTCTGCTGTAACTCAGAGCAGATCTGAGTATTGCCATTTAGATTCTTGACATAACTATAGAATGCCTTGTGGTTGTCTTTGGAATATTTGGCAATTTTGTTTCCGTAACGAGCTTTGGAAGATTTTATGAGGTATCTCAGCTTCTTACTGAGGCTGGTGAGGGAGTTTTTTGAATCCTGGATTCTCCCTCTTTTCTGCAACAGTTTCCTCCTACTGTTGCACAGGTTGTTTATGGCAGGGGACCACCATATTGGCTTCCTTTTTTTAGAGGACAGCGTCTTGGTTCTATTTGGGATGGCTCAGTCCATGCACGAGTGAATTCAGTACAGTATTTCATTTAATAAGTAGAGATTCATCACAAAGAGTGTTACATATTAACACAAGCTGGAAGGTTATTGTCATAAATTACTACAAGCTGGTAGGTTATAGGCAAACAGATAGGATGAAGTCAAAGTGGATCAAGAAGTCCTCTATTAGCACATGGTTGTAGGATGAAGTAAGAAAATAATTAAAATATTTGTTTCAGTGTATAATAAGAATAAAGTGAGATTATTCATAAATGGATAGTTAAGTGAGGAAATGGAAACAAGTAATATCTTTTTTGCTTTAATCACAAATGCAGTTATTAAAGAAATAAGGTTAAATCTGAAGGGAGCTGAATACTGCACAGCAGAAGGGTTTCAAGTACCAGTAATATTTTCTTTTGCAGTTGACATATTAGTAATTACATAAAATGAAGAATGTGTGAAAATAGAAATTGGAACTATTATTCAAGAATTAAATGTGATTGGTTTAAGTGTTAATAAGGAAGAGTGAAGGGTTAGGATCACTTCAGAAAAATAGCAGGAATTCAATTTAATAAAGAAGAAATAGAAATTTTAGGCAGAAAATCTGGTAAGGAACAGCAGAGATTTACACAGTGGAAGAATATGATTGATAGCAAATTGCTGCATGTTTTGGATAATGTATAAATTAACGTTTAGGAAAAAGCATATTTCAATGATATTGGATAAAACTGCACATTTACCTGTGTTTACCATACCACGAGAGTATGAAAAAGATTTAATGTCAGTAGCAGTATTTTCATTAATATGGGGATCGAGGCTATATCCAATTAAAGGAGGAATACTATACATTGTTATATCCAATTAAAGGAGGAATACTATACGTTGTTATATCCAATTAAAGGAGGAATACTATACGTTGTTATATCCAATTAAAGGAGGAATACTATACGTTGTTATATTCAATTAAAGGAGGAATACTATACGTTGTTATATCCAATTAAAGGAGGAATACTATACGTTCAAAAACATGAAGGAGGACTGAGGTTAATTCATCCAATTGTACATGTAACATCAATGGATTCATATGAAGTTTTGACAGGGTTAAAGGAAAACGATGACAGATCAATAACGAGAGTAGTGAAGGAGGAATATCAACAGATATGAGGAAAACTCAAATATTTAAAAAGTGGGAAGGGAGAATTACGTGCAGAAAATATATCATGAGAAAATATTATTGTGGAAAATTAATATTTATACTGCATAAAAACAGAAGGGAATGGTATCAAAATATAAGGAATAAATACTATTATGTATTTCCCTGAAACATTTGGAAACAAAAAATAAAAGCTATAAAAGCAAGATTAGAAAGATATGAGAGATAGTTTGAATGTACAGATTTTTTTTCTGGAGATTAATGATAAATAAGTTATCATTAAAGGCAAATATGCCATATAAAATTTAAAGAAAGAATCTGCAGTTATTGTAGTAAGATAGAGCGTGAAAGAGTAAAGGAATTATGGCAAGAAATATGTGTAAAAGGTATCATACATACAGGGTTTGAAAAGTATACAAGATACAAATATGGACATGATAGAACATAGATATTATGGTGATAAAAAAATAAGGCAATGTCAATTACTTAGATAAAAAATTGTTTTGTATAGTACAGATTTGCAGGTTCATAGGTGTTTACTAGGCTAACAACCACAACAGCCTTTTTAAGCCTAGCCATGCATCCCAAATCTCTGACTAGTTCTGGTATGCTTGATAAGTGTAAGGAGGGGCTTGGGAAATGAAAGATTTACAAGCAGGGTCCTGAGAGATGACCCATTTACAGGTTGCTTGTGTCCATTAAAGACATAGTTGCCAAGACAAGGAAGACTTTCCTGTTCTCCGTCCAATTGCCCAAGTTACACTCAATTGGGTTAGACAGGAACCCTGTTTCACAAGGATGGGGAGCCTGTTCCAGAGATGGGGTAGTTTCTGGGATAGATACCTGTGTCTCTAACAGATCCTATTTATATCACAGGCAATTGAGAGAGATAAATGTGTATGTGATATACATGCCTGTTATTAATGTATTATATTTGTTCATATATAAACACTAGACTAGCTGCCCATGTGGGCCATTTAAGCCCAGCTAATTTCCATTTCAAAGGAGATAATCAAACTATCTCTCTTAGGGTCTAAGAATATGAAATGTTTTTAAAAGTTTACTATCATAATCCAGAAATACCTTCTGTCGAATGATCACGTCGCCAAACCGCAATGCCAAAAATAAAAATGTCACATTAGCAGACATCTCTCTGTGGTGAAAAAGAAGGTTGCTTAGATTGGAGCAGAGTTATCTAGGATCCATAAGGCATTCTTCCCTACATAAGTGCTACAAAGTCCACTACTCTTATTCCAAATGTTGCCTTTGAAGAGACATGAGCGGACAACACCAAGCCCTGGAAAAATGAGACTGATGCCAGACAAGCATACCTATCTTGTAATACCTCTTTTTACATGTTCCTGGGACAGACTCTATCAAGCTACCACAGAGTTAGACTAAGACAGGTAACTGCACTCCCAGAGCAGAGATCCACAAAATGGTGGCTTAAGACCCCCCCCCCCCCCCACAAGCGAAGGAAACAATTTCTGTTTAGTGAATTCATACAAAGGAGGGCAGAGTTATGGGCAGGAATGGGCAGAAAAATAAGATTCATAGGATTACCACCTGCCCCCACCCCCTTTTTAGCAGAAAAGGCAAAAAGTGAAAAATGACAAATGTCCTGAGATTTTATGACAAGGAATTGTTGCAGAAAATTATGATTTTGTAAAACAAGCATTTTCCTCTAACTTTAACAGAAACAGCTATTATTCCACTCGGGTGAGCCTTGTTTGGAAATTGCGTGAAATAGCATCCTTTCTTCTATGGTTACATAGTGGTAAGGCTGGGAGGGATGTGAACAAATTCATAAAATCAAGGGAGCAATTTAGTAAGTTTAAGAATGTGGATGACACGCTGCCCTTTTGTGGATAAAGGATCTGGCTGGGAATGGAATTGGAGAACAACACAAGTGGCACACACCTTTACATAGAGATGTGGCCCACACTTGGTATGAATAATAACAGGGAACTAGAAAGCACAGAGCTCTTGTTTCATTGGACACTGGAAATCTACTTGGTCAAATACTAATCAGTGTTGGAAACTGGGTATAAATGACAAACTTTTAAACTAGTCAAGGGGGGCTCACAAAAGCTACTGATGCAGACTTCCAGTACTGGAAACAAGTTCAAGAGAGGAATCTCTATAAGCAGAACAAGGTGAAGGAAATATGCAGTCATGAAGTAAAATAAAGCTGGAAGGTAGTGAGTTCCCGTAGCTGATCTTGAAGCAAATAGTTACCTGAAACAAGGAGACTCAGGAAAGAACACTGTCTTGATACTGTGGCACTAATAGAAACATGGTTTAGAGAGAAGCATGAATATGAGGCAAACCCACAGAAGTACACAGTGTTTAGAAGGGATAGATGCATAAAATGAAAGTAACTACAATCTTGTGTGTACAACAAAAACATCAAGGCGGCAGAACCAACAAGTTAATTAAGATAAGAGGTGCTTTGTATGAGACAAATGTAGTACCAGCATAACCCACACAATATGTCTCATCTTGACAAAGAAAAACAAATAAAATAATACAAACCATTGCTGGAATGCTGGAATGGATGACATAAACACTGCCGATGCGAGGATTTTCATACATGAGGTGCTGGTTATTTACTTATCCTTTCTTAACAAGGAAAGTGCCACAGACAAAACCACATTTATAAAAAGTGCTTATTAAAATTTGGTTGTTAATGTGGGGAAAAATCCTGCTGTGCTCAAATTTGTAATGATGACACAAAAATACTAATGCTCTAGCTAAACACATTAGTTATCATCGCCCAGGCCATATAGGGGGGGTACTATGGACCCTGAAACTTGAAGCCACCGAACTATTCTAGCAACTGCATTTTAATGCGCTATATAGTCCTGGTTTAAATGAACACTGCTCTATTTCATGTTTATTGAAATTAAAACCTTTAGAACGCTAGTATGTTTTTAATGAGACACACTTGCAATTTTAGAATTTCATAAATGGTTCTTTTAAACAGTTTTATCTCTATTTACCATTCTATAGCATTTAATTTATGAAATACGATAGGTTTTTAAAAAATATTTTTACAAAGTTTGAAAATATTATCTCAACATATATTTATTTATATTACATATTGTGTTATTATAAAACAATACACTTTGATAATAATACACTGACGAATATTGGTTGCTTGTTACTTTAAATGCTGGAAGGCAAGGTTTCTTAATGACCATGTTACCAAGGTTTCTTAAGGATCATGTGACCAGCATTTTGGAGGTTCTCAGCTAGAGCGTTTTCTGCGTGGAGACATGCGTGAATGGGCGTACCTTAGTTGAAGGTTGTGTGTCAGGCCTGGCAGGCCGGTACGTAAAAATCAACTGCCAATCATTAGCCGATCGGAGTTCCGCTGTGGTGACCCCTAACTGGGAAAAGCCGAAAGACACAAACATTTAAACTACTGACTGTTAAGAGGGTTTATTCTGAAGAAATCCTGTGGCCATATGGGATGAATCCGCTTATTTTCATATTTTTTTATTTTAATAAAGTTGGGTGCAAAGTTTTAAACACCGTTTTGATTTACTTTATGGAACACTAGAACGTTGTGCTTGTCTGCCAAGCTGCTGACTAGTCATCTTTTGTTCTTTTGCTAGATAGGCATATTTGCTAGATTTACAAAGATTATTATTAAAGATGTCGAAAAATAATACGCCCAGAATGCAGCCTTGTGCGACACCTACACAGACAAGCAGGAAAGAAGAGAGAACCCATTCCTTTAAACACACGGTGGTCTACTGGAGAGACCACCAAGGAACCAAGAGAGTGCTGGCTGGGACAAGGGAAGGAAGATACCTTTTCTACTAGAAGCTGGTGAGGTACATTGTCAAATGCTTTTAGCATGTCAAAGAAAGGGAGGATGCTAGGTAGCTGTTAATTCATTTAGAATGTACAGTTTCAGTTAAGTGAGTGGACCAGTAGTTGTATTGTGACGATGACAAAATCCCTGTTGTGTGGATGGCAGCAGGTTGTTGTTGGTGAGGCATGTTATGAGCTGTGAATGTATACATGTTTCTACTATTTTGGATGTGGGAAGTAAAACAGATATTGATCTGCAGTTGTGAATGAAGGAACCCAACTTTGAAACTGTAATACTGCTAAACGTATTTCATTGCTTCTTATGTTACTGATGAGTTAAGAGTTTTAGTAAGATTTTCTGGAATAAATTATGTTTTGACTCTTCATAAGTAGATGAACATTTGTCAATGAATTCTTGATGGTACATGCTTTACCTCTGTTCTTTAGTGTTTATTTTTGGTTTAACAATTGGTTTATAGTTGGATAGGTCTAAGTTAGTTACTCTTATGTGTAGAGACATTTCTTCTCCAGATGAAAGGGATGTAGCATTCTGTAATGGATCTATTTATTAGTATAGAAACAGGATATGTGATGGCATCTGCTGCAATTTGAGGTATTCTGGTGGTAGATTATCAGCTGTGGCAGGTGAAGTTTTACGTTTTTTGAGAGGTTTTGTGATAGCAGAGACTGGTACTAGCTGTGATGAGAAAGAAGAGGTGTTATGAGACTGGGTGGTAAGCGAGGGAAGAGGGTGGTCTGTTTGGCAATGGGGTCAGTGTTGCCATTGATGTAAGGTGGAGGGGTGGTGAACTGATCTGTGTATAGAAGATTCTTTAGGGATGACCACAGTTGTTTGGGATTTTGGAGAAGACTGTCTTAGATCTTTTGAAAGTGATTTGTTTTATCAGATTTGTTTGTAGTGTAGTGCCATTTTTAAGTTGACTAAAATGTTGCCAGTTTTGCTGTGTTATATTTTTGATGATTTTCAAGCTTTGTCTCTGATTTTCATATGTTGGATATCTTTTGTGATCCAGGGTGCAGGGTTGCTTTTCATAGGTTCAAAGGCGTTTACTAGGCTAATGACCACAAGGACCTTTTTAAGCCTAGCCATACATCCCAAATCTCTCATAAGTTCTGATACCCTTGATAAGTGTAAACAGGGGCTTGGGTGGTGAAACATTTACAAGCAGGGGCCAGGGAGATGAACCATTTATGGGCTACCTGTGTCCATTAGAGACATAGGTGCCAAACCAGGAATGAATTTCTGGTTTCCCATCCATTTGTCCAAGTTACACTTGATTGGGGTTATGGAGAAACTCTGCTTCACATGGATGGGGAGCCTGTTCCAAAGATGGAGTAGTCTCTGGGATACATATCTGTCTCTCTAGCAGATCCTATTTATATCACAGTCAAGGTTTAAGTCTTTAGAATGGGTAATTCTGGTGCTGTTTCTTTTGATGATATGCAGGAGGTCCATCAGAGAGGGGTGTGACAATACCCTGTATCCCAGAGAGAGATTTCCCCTCAACAGCCTGTGGGAGACAGAATACAGGGGTTGGCCCTTAAGGTGGTCTGCATAGGATATGTTACTTATGCACCATATTCTTTTAATGAGGAACCTCTGTGGATGTTCCAGTTCTTGGATATGCCTGGTTAAGTCTTCTATTCCAAATGGGGGTAGGTCATTGAGAATGGTAATGAATATTGGTTTGAAATGGCTATCATCCTCAACTAATGGAATATTTTTTTAGACTATTCCAGTTGTACTTGAAGAGGCATTCATGGAAAATGTCTTTGTTGAAAGATTTGAGTTTATGTACTTGTTTAAAGACTGTGTGCTTAGAGTTGTGGTAAGTCTACCTTACAGCGAAGGTGGGGAGGTGGTCACAGATGGTGTCAGCAAGGCAGTCATCAGTGTTGATTTTGGAGGGGGAACGTTGCTAGAATCCAGTCTACAACTGACTGTTTGCTATGACTTTTAAATGGGAAGGTGATTATTTTGGTGAAGCCAGAGTTTAATTGATAGGGATGCAAGGTTAGAGTTAATAAAGGAATAATCTATGTTAAAGTCACCCAGCATGATGGTTTCCTTTTTTACACTGTGTGAAGTCCAGTGTAGGATGTCTTCTAGGGTTGGGGCATTGCTACCAGGAGGAATATATACACCAATGATCCATATGGTTATGTATTTGTTGAGATGAAGAGGTGATATAATTATTTCAGCATTGTTGACACAGTGGAGTAGATGACGGTAATTTGGAAGGTTCAGGGTATTACTGTAGACAGTGGATACTCCTCAAGTTTTTTTATATTATCTATATTTCTTAGTATATTACACTTTGGGGAAATATTTCTTCATCTTTGGTGTTAGTTTTTTAGCCATGTTTTAGTAGCAATAAGCATGCCTGGGGTGAGTGTTGCAAAGCATGCATGTAGGTCAGGTAGCTTGTTATAGAAGCTTCTGAGATTAGGATTCATGAGAAGTAGGTTGTTGTTAAATTTAGTGGAAGGGGGCTATTTAGGGTGGGTGGGGTAGCAGTGATGTCTTGATGCTTGGCTTGGTGAGAGGGTTCAGAGCTGGGGTCGACATCCTCCCAAGATCAAGAGTGATACAGGTGTGGTTGTGGTAAGACCATTTCATGTGTGTGTGTTTTTTTATTTTTTACTTTTTGGTTGTGTACACTGGGTTGGTGTGTTTCTTTGTTATGTGTGTACTTGATGAGACAGGGTAAAGGCTTTGAGATATAGAATAAGAGTGAGCAGAGTCGAGGGTAGATGAGTTGAGCCAGGTTTGGCAGAGACTGAGAGGTGTAGCGTAATGTGATAGGATGTAGCATATTGGCATGGTTAGGGGGACTGCTGGCAATGTTTAGTAGATCAGCACGACATTAAGAAGTTAGGTATAGTGAATGGGGTTAGAGAGAGGAGTGTGGAAGTAAGGTAAGCAGACCTGTATAGCAGTGATTAGTGGGTATGACTTGGACAGTATATGTGTAGTGTTTGTGGGGGTGGGTGGGCAGTATATGTGTAGTGTTTGTGGGGGTGGGCGGGCAGGGTATTGTATTACAGAAACAATCTGCAATATTTCAACAATGAAGCAGTAAAAATGAAATAATAAAGGAAGGATAGAGAGAGAGGAAAGGAAAAAGTGATAAGGTGTGGTAGAGAGTGAAAATTCAAAGGATATGTTTGTGCTCTTAGGCAACGGAAAGTTGTTGGTTATAGTCCGAACGTTGAGGCTGAGCAGACAATACGAGTATAAGGAAGAGAATAGCGTGTAAATATAGAAAGTGAATGTATGACTGTTTACTTAATTGGAAGGGATGCACAAACTCCTGAGAAATTATTTCGAGCCTTGTGGGATGAAAAATGGCTAGGAGTAATAAGAATTAACTAAATCAGATAAATAAGGCACCTAAGATATGTGTGATTAGGAAATAATTGGTGATATATTCTCAGTGTCCCCTGCCTCTGAGAGCTCTCTGTACCTAATTATTACATATTCATTATTTACATTTGAAATATTGGGTAAAAGTAACATACACATCTCAGTTGTAGGGCTAACTGTTCTTTCCTTTGGCAGTACAATAGTTATCTTTTGTTTGGGCACCTTATCCTGTGCATTGCACCACAGGATCATTGTTAACTGCAATGTAAAAATGCTACAATATAGTATTGAAATACAAGTGGCATAGTACTTGACAAAAATAAAAGTATGCCAATATGAGTGAACTTGCTATTAAAATAGTTCCAGACAGAGAAGGTTTCAGTGTGAAAATGCTACTGCAAAAAGAGATGTAATACAAGATTTGCTGCATAACTCTGAGGACTAAACCAGACAGCAGACTTTCTTAAACGTTAGTTCAACTACAAATCTGTCTTTCTGTACAACCAGGTCAAGACTTTAAACGAAAACTGCATATGCATACAAACAACTCCATGCTGAACAGTTTTACTACGATCAGTAAACTAAACACTCCTGTCTCCGACCTCACCACCCGAGCTGTATATGACTGATCAATAAAGTATGAGCAGAGACCTACAAACTTTTGTAAATCAGAAGCACAATCCACACTATGGCAAAGAAATCATGAGCAATTTCAGCAACTATCGTAGCTGGGTAAGGGTTAGCGCTCTCAAAAATGTTCTTGTCCAAAGGGCACTAGGTCATAACGATTTTAGTCACAGATAGAGGGGAATCCCACATTTGATATTCATCTCTTTGGAACCACACAAAGATTGCAGAATCAAACAGCAAAAGGATAATTACAATCAAAGCAGCCATTGTGTCAGCAGTGAACACAGCACAAAGGGTGCCACAATTCCCAAAACAACAACTACTGATACTTAATACTAAAGAACAAATGCAAAGCAAGCAATTTAAAAGAAAAGCACAGCACATACTCAAGTCTGGCCTTGACTGGTTATAAAAATAAGGTGTGAAGCACTGACTAGCAGAAAGCTGCTGCCATCTTTCACCTTGTAAGAGCCATATATTTGCAATTTACTTTGCAAACTTTGTAGTGTCCAAAAAGATAAGGATTGTGTGCACTGGTTGTTGTAGTCCAACTCACAGTGGAACGGACATACAAAAAATCTGAGACTCTCTGCATCTGTGGAGCTTGAGATTCTTACTCTATATTACAAAAAAATAGATTATACATGATTAGTCCAGATAAAATCACTTTAGCTAGCACATCTAGGAGATTCTCTCGCTCTCTGATATCCTCCCTGTGGGAGGAATAAAGACACCTGGTTGAGGGTTTGCAGTAGTTTAGTCAGTTAAGTAGATAAATTGGTGAGTGTTAGAACAACAAATGGGGGAAGAGGTTAAGTTTTGTGGGGGGGGGGGGGCAAGGCAAATTTTACAAACTGAGATTTCCGGACTTCAAACATGCAGACAAATAGAGCAGTGTTTCAGATATTTAGAAAGTGGACTTAATACTTGTTTGGAAAAAGAACACAAAACATCAGAACTACCAACAAAGAGGCCACTATGATGAAGCACAGCACTAAACCCTGACTAAGTCATTGCCAATCCTGATTAAATTAGCGGCTCAGGTTGACAGAGTGGCAGTACCATCCCTTCTGTGGGCATCTCCTGCAATAATCCCTAGTGGATGTTGGTGAGCGTGTGGCGGGAAGCATGGTAGGGGGGGTGCAGACATGGTTGAACTGCTGTTGAGGCAAGATAATACACCACAAGTCTCCAATGTATGAACGCCCTCTGGATGCACTACAGATTTCACATGGGGGGGGCAGGAGATGTTGGACAACACCAACCCCTCAGGACATCATTGAGATCCTTGCTGGCCCCTGCTAATGTTTGAGTATTGGACCAAAGGTAGCTTGGTGAGCCAGTAGACCCAGCGAAGGACGTGGGCCAGTAGGACAGGAGTCAGAATGAGGGAAGGGGAGAAAAAAGAATGCAAAACAAAAAAAAAAAAATACCAATATTGAAACAATAAGTCATCACATGAAACAAAAAAAACTACCAACATTGAAACAATAAGTCATCACATGAAACAAAAATACTACCAACATTGAAACAATAAGTCATTACATGAAACAAAAAAAAAAACTATCAACATTGAAACAATAAGTCATCACATGAAACAAAAAAGACTACGAACATTGAAACAGTAAGTCATTACATGAAACAAAAAAAAAACTACCAACGTTGAAACAATAAGTCATCACATGAAACAAAAAAGCTACCAACATTGAAACAATAAGTCATCACATGAAACAAAAAGAAAAACTACCAACACTGAAACAATAAGTCATCACATGAAACAAAAAAAACTACCAACATTGAAACAATAAGTCATTACATGAAACAAAAAAAACTACCAACATTGAAACAATAAGTCATCACATGAAACAAAAAAACTACCAACATTGAAACAATAAGTCATCACATGAAACAAAAAACTACCAACATTGAAACAGTAAGTCATCACATGAAACAAAAAAGACTACAAACATTGAAACAATAAGTCATTACATGAAACAAAAAATACTACCAACATTGAAACAATAAGACATCACATGAAACAAAAAAACTACCAACACTGAAACAATGTCATCACATGAAACAAAAAAAATACCAACACTGCAACAATAAGTCATCACATGAAACAAAAAAAACTACCAACATTGAAACAATAAGTCATTACAGGAAACAAATATGTAAACTGAAAAGAAACACTATTGTTATCAAAACAGGGTTGTATTCATAGATTAGTACTGAGCTAACTGCCCTTGTGAGCCATTTTAAGCCTAGCCAATTATCCCTTGTGAGACTCAAACCCTGCACCTTATGTTTGTAAGGCAAACACCTTAACCATTAGGCCACCCTCCCCCATTAGGCCACCCTCCTAGGGAAAGCATACATTATTAGGAAATAAAAGGAACGTAAAATGACAAACAGATGTTAATACTAAGCAAAACTGAAGTCAAGCCTCTGTATTAAGAAGGGAAACAAAGCTGTTTACATCTATATAAATGAGCAAAGAAGGGGAATGATAAAAAGAAATCACTGGGCGGGGGGGGGGGGGTTAGGTGATTATTTATGTTTATGTCTAGTATACAGGAAGGAAGACATTTATGAGATCCACTCTCTAGAACAAACCAAGCTAATACTGCTCATCTGTGTACCTTAACAGAGGAAAGAAAGACAACAAAAAAGGCGCAAAAAGCAACAGGCCATGCTATAATGCAACCCAAAATTCATACATAAATGAGTGGTGGTCTGTTACTACCATTTAGTAACCTTTTGAAAACACCATCAGAGGACAGCAAGGTTGACAAAGACGAACAGCTATATGTGCCCCCCTTCACAAATTCTAGAGGTAGACAGACTATAAACTATTACTTATCAGCCAGTCTTCATAAAATCTTTGACTTACTGGCAGTGTAAAGCATTTAGAACATGTAAACATTTTCTTTTAATAATTTGTATCCCCCTTCCCCATGTGATGATCATCATTCCTTGCAGACTAATATATATTTTTTTTATTTTAATCAGCTCCCTCCTCACCAGTCAGGCTACCTGTTGCTTAAAAAACACACAGAAGCTCAACAAAGTGGGATTGTTTTTAAGGTTTTTAAGGCAGCACTGGTTCAGTTTTATTAATTTTATTTATTTATTTATTGCTTTGTTTACTGGGAAAGTCCACTGGGCCTAATACAGCCCATTTTCAGTGGACGCCCGGGGAGAAAAGCTCCGACAAGAACATAGATACAGAAAATATTAAACATTAATTGGTACAAAAGTAGATACAGTGTTACAGACAGTGATTACAGTAATTTATACAGAATATATACATAAAAGCAGTCATTCTGTTGGCTACCAGATGAAAATTCCTTCAGAGAGGTATAAACAGAGATATATTCATCAGCATTATTGTACCAGTATCAACAAGTGATGAAAAATAATAACTATGGAGAAAATATCATCAGTCAGCAGTAGCAAAAAGTAAAGGAGTTCTTTTATCATATAAGACGGAGGAGATTAGGTTATAGAGCAGGTACATGAAGAGTTGAGATGATTTTTCAGTATTTGTTTGAAGGTGAAAAGGGTTACTTTTTACTGTGCTCACTGACCAGTAACAACCAGTAACAAACCACAGATGGTGCAGTCGATGGCCATGAAAATAAATGAATAAGTTCTCAACCACAGCCTCATTTTCAAAAGAGGCTAACATCATCATGATGACCCCCTCCACCCAGAAGAGTCACCACATGGCTATTTCTCTGCTCTCTACAAGGGAAATCTAATTAAAATGCATGTATGCCTGAGCATGTACCCCCCACCAATAAGGGCACGCAAACTTTCCCGTCTGTGTCAACAAACACCTCAGCCAATAACTGATCTATAGGTCAGCAATACTACCTGAAAGGAAAATCGTGATGGACAGTATTAAATAGTAACCAACTTCTCAGAAACTGGCTCAGAAAATAAATGTTTTAAGGTCACAGAAAAGTGTGAATGTGTCATGGAACACTAACAACCAAGGCAATGTGAGGAAGATGAGGAGGTAAAGAAGAATATAGGTTCATATGTTCATAGGTAAGTACTAGGCTATCTGCCCGAGGGCATTTATAAGCCTAGCCAGAGTGTGTTGGCTTTCGCCACCCCCTTAGATTAGTTCCCTGTACCTCTGACCAGCAGAGCCATTAGTTCCCTGCGCCTCTGTCCAGCAGAGCCACTGCAGTTATCCCCGGGGTAAATTTTCTGATTCCCATCCACCCATCAAGGTTTCTCTTGAAGAGTGCTAGTGAGGGGCTCTGCCTGATGTATAGTGGAATCTTGTTCCAAAGCATGGGGAGTCTCTGGGTCAGGAATCTATCCCTCCAGCATGTCCTATTTATCACTGTGGTAAGGTTTATATCCCTAGAGCATGTGGCTCTCAGGGATTTGTTTTTTTAGGTGGAGCATATCCATCAATTCTGGGTTGGACATGGCCTTGTATGTCAAGCAGAGATCACCTTTGAGTAGGCGGTATGCAACCAAGTACAGCTGTAGTTTCTTCAGTCGAGCTGCATAAGGCATCTGTTTGAGGCCAGTGATCCTCTTGGTGAGGTACTTCTGTGGTCTTTCCAGCTGTTGCAGGTGTCTTGTAAGATATTTACCAAATGGGGCATTGTGCTCTATGATGTTTCTGATGAGTGATGAGTAGAGGGGCAAAATGACTTCTGTTGATCTGGATGCAAACCCTTTTGTGATTAGGTGGGCCATGTAGAAGGATTTTCTAACCACTTTGGCAATGTGATTATCAAAGGTGAGATTACTATCTACTTGGTTCCCCAGATCCCTTATTATTTCTTCTGTATTTAGGGGACTACCACCTAGGTGGTAGTTTGTGGGTACTTTGCTTTTTCCAAAGGGGATGACTATGCACTTTTTAGCATTTAGCTTGAGGCCATGATTTTGACACCAGATATCCGTCTCAGTGAGACCCTTCTGGAGGATGTCTGTGTCAGCCATAGAGTCAATTATAGCCCCTAGTTTGCAGTCATTTGCGAACTTGGTCAGCCATAGTCTTCCTGTGCTTGCCTGTACCTTTGAGAAGTATATGCAGAACAGGAGGGGCCCTAGGACTGAGCCCTGGGGAACGCCACTTGTAACCGGTTTAGAGTCGGACCTAGCTCCCACAACTCTCACCATGTGGGTTCTGTCCATGAGCCAGATGACAACCCATCTTGTGATGTAGGGGTTTATGCTCAGGCTGGTGAGCTTGTCTATAATACCAGAATGGAGAATGGTGTTGAAGGCCTTAGCGAGGTCTAGGTATGCTGTGTGTACCACCTTTCCCTAGTCTATAGCCTTGGTAACTGTCTCAAAGAAGTCCACCAGGTTTAGGAGGCATGGTCTGCCCTTAACAAAGCCGAACTGGGTAGGGTCCAGTGTTTGGAGGTTCCCAATATCTTTGTTAATGAGTTCCATGATGATGCTCTCCATAGCCTTGCAGACCAAGCTAGTTAGGCTTATTGGGCAATAGTTCCCATGGTCTGTTGTGGCTCCACCTTTGTAGAGTGGAATAACCATTACTGTGCACCACTCTATGGGTACATAGCCTGTGGAGAGGCTGAGTTTGAACAGTGTGTTTAGGTGAGGGGTTAGTTCGTCTTTGAGCTCGTGTAGGATGCAGTCTGGGACACCGCCCGGTCCCATTGATGCTGTGTTTTTGGCTTTGGAGAGGGCTGTTTTATCCTGAGTGTCTGTGATTTCAGGAACTCTACATTCTTCTGGTATGGTTATGGGCCCTTTTGGGGGTGAGAGGGGGGTGAAGTTTGCGCTGAACCTGTCTGCCAGGATGTTGGCGATATCGGTCAGTTCAGTGTATTTTGTGCCATTCTGAACTAACTCCGAGCAGATCTGAGCATTGCCACTTAGATTCTTGACATAGGTAAAGAATGCCTTGTGGTTATCTTTGGAATCCTTGGCAATTTTTCTTTCGAAGCTCGCCTTGGATGATTTTATGAGGGATCGTAGTTTCTTGCTGATACTGATCAGGGATGTCTTCCCTTCTTGGGAAGACATATATATATATATATATATATATATATATATATATATATATATATATATATATATATATATGTGTGTGTGTGTATATGGGTCTACTTCTAATGCCGAAGCATATATGCCGACAGTGAAATCACCGAGACCGACGAATCCGACAGACGGAAGACCGACAAGGGAATGGACCTGGTAAGTATGCAATAGTGAGGGATTTAGGGACAGGTAAGTGTGCAATACTCAGGGATGTAGGGTTAGGGTGTGTGATAGGTGAGTGTAGTTGTGTAAGTGAGTTAGGGTTAGGGTGCAGGTAGGAGAGTGTGTAGTGTCTTGGGGTCTGGGGTGTGTAAGTGAGTTAGGGTTAGGGTGCAGGTAGGGAGAGTGAGTGTCGGAGCTTGGGTTGGGGTGTGTAAGTGAGTTAGGGTTAGGGTGCAGGTAGGTAGTGTCGGACCTTAGGGTTAGGGTTTGGGTTAGGGCTAGTGGATATGTGTTGTAGTGTACTGTGTTGTTTACGTGTGTCGGTGTTATGGTGTTCGTTGTCGGGTTTGTGTGTTGTCGGTTTTCTGGCGTCGGTGATTTCTGTGTCGGGGAATCGTTGGTTCGGTCTTTAGAAGTAGACCCATATATATATATATATATATATATATATATATATATATATATACATATATATACCTAGTCTTCCTTCCCTTTATGTACCCTCAAAAGGACCATACTTAGTACCTCATTTCACCTCTCTCTCCAATGTGTCTACTATGCATTTGCACAATTTTATGCAAACAAAAAATGTTTATTGTTGACCTATTGAACTATATCAATGCAAAATTGTTACTTAGCTTCTTTTTAATGCAACTTTAACTTTATGCATGTAACCCAACATATGTGAATCATTTTTCTATAACTGCTATTATATCAATATTGTTTAAAATTGTACTTATTTTAAAATGTATTACTGGAGCTTTTCTCCTCGGGTCTCCACTGAAAATGGGCCACAAGTCCAGTTGGACAAACCGGGTTAACAAATGTCAATAAATAAAATAAATAAATAAAGTATATATATATATATATATATATATATATATATATATATATATATATATATATATATGTATAGACTTATATTATGATGGACCATACGTAACCTATTTAACATACGCATATGCGCTTGTTACATTCCTGAAGCAGTCATCATAATATCTTTATATAATGATGGTCCATATGTAACATAGTTAACCTACGCATATCCACTAGTTACATTCCTGAAGCAGCCATCATAATATTTTTATATAATGATGGTCCATACGTAACCTATTTAACTTACGCATATCCACTCGTTACATTCCTGAAGTAGTCATCATAATATTTTTATAGAATGATGGTGCATACATAACCTATTTAACCTATGCATATCCACTTGTTACATTTCTGAAGCCAGGAAAGCAGTCATCATAATATTTTTATATAATGATGGTCCATATGTAACCTATTTAACCTAAGCATATCCAGTAGTTACATTCCTGAAGCAGTCATGGTAATATTTTTATATAATGATGGTCCATACGTAACCTATTTAACCTACGCATATCCACTCATTACATTCCTGAAGCAGCCATCATAATATTTTTATATAATGATGGTCCATACATATCCTATTTAACCTACGCGTATCCACTAGTTACATTCCTGAAGCAGTCATTATAATATTTTTAAACAATGATGGTCCATACATAACCTATTTAACCTATGCATATCCACTAGTTACATTCCTGAAGCCAGGAAAGCAGTCATCATAATATTTTTATATAATGATGGTCCATACGTAACATAGTTAACCTAGGGATATCCACTCGTTACATTCCTGAAGCAGTAATCATAATATTTTTATATAATGATGGTCCATACGTAACCTATTTAACTTACGCATATCCACTCGTTACATTCCTGAAGTAGTCATCATAATATTTTTATAGAATGATGGTGCATACATAGCCTATTTAACCTATGCATATACACTCGTTACATTCCTGAAGCCAGGAAAGCAGTCATCATAATATTTTTATATAATGATGGTCTATATGTAACCTATTTAACCTAAGCATATCCAGTAGTTACATTCCTGAAGCAGTCATGGTAATATTTTTATATAATGATGGTCCATACGTAACCTATTTAACCTACGCATATCCACTCATTACATTCCCGAAGCAGTCATCATAATATTTTTATATAATGATGGTCCATACATATCCTATTTAACCTACGGATATGTACTAGTTACATTCCTGAAGCAGTCATTATAATATTTTTATACAATGATGGTCCATACATAACCTATTTAACCTATGCATATCCACTAGTTACATTCCTGAAGCCAGGAAAGCAGTCATCAGAATATTTTTATATAATTATGGTCCAGCTACTGAGCACAGAAATTGTATGACCTATCAGTCTCACCGCCAGCATATCTGTACATGTGGAATGAATAATTAATGATCTAATAAATGTAGTCACCTGCAACCCACATCAAATTTGCTTTTTCAAAGCAGTTCCAGACTACTTAACCTTGTCAACAGCTTTGAAAATGTCACAGAAGTAATACATATCAGGTATAAGTAAGTACAGCTTCTGCTGATCTGGCAAACAGTGGTGATACAATTTCCCCTGCAAGTAGGGTTACAACATGTCCCTTTTTAGACAGGACAGTCCGTATTTTGGTAGATGTGTCCTGCAAAAACTTAAAAAAAAAAATCATAAATCGTAAATGTACTGAGATTTTGTTACAAATAATCTTCCTAAGTTTTGTTTAATACTTGAAGAAAACAGTTGTTTTGTGTCTGAAATGCTTCAGTATGATATGATGCACCAGAAACAAATCAAATGCTATAAAAGCCCCTCAGATAAAATGCCTTTCAGATGAAAAGTTAAACCAAGGTGCAATCTGCATGAGTTGGTGGTAGCTCAGGTGGATGTAAAAGATCTGATAGCACCTATTGAAAAGAGTAGGGTTTTTTTATTGATATATACATTACAACACGCTCTAGAGATCTCAACTTCATTACCTCAATAAACTGAACATGCTGGAGGGACAGGTTCATAACCCAGAGACTGCGCATGCTACGGAACAGATTTCCCATACACATCAAGCAGAGCATCTCACTAGCCCTCTTCAAGAGAAATATTGATGAGTGGATGGGTAATAGAAAATTCACCCCGGGGATCACTCCAGTGGCACCGTTTGATAGGGGCACTCGGAACTAACGGACGGCAAAATGCCAGGGAATGCTTTGGGCTAGGCTTGTAAAGGCTCCAGGGCCATTAGCCAAGTATACACCTGGGAACCTATGAAACTATGAACATATAGGTTCATAGGTAGGTATTAGGCTATCGGCCCTGGGGCCTATACAAGCCCAGCCAAAAAGGTACCCTGGCTTTTGCCACCCAAGAAAATTATTTTCCTGTGCCACTGTCGAGCAGAGCCACAGAGGTGATCCCCGGGGTGAATTTCCTATTTCCAATCCAATCATCAAGATTTTTCTTGAAGAGTGCTAATGAGGAGCTTTGTTTGATATAGATAGGTAGCTTATTCCAGAGTATGGGAAGTCTCTGGGACAGGAATCTATCCCTCCAGCATGTTCTGTTTATTGTGGTGACAAGGTTTAGGTCCCTAGAGCATGCAGCTCGGAGGGATTGGGATTTCTTTAAGTGGAGCATGTCCAACAGCTCTGGGTTTGACATAGCTTTGTATGTTAGGCAGAGATCACCTCTGAGTAGGCGATATGCGACGGAGTAAAGCTGGCGTTTTTTGAGACGGTCTGCGTAGGGCATCTCTTTGAGGCCGGTAATCCTCTTTGTGAGGTATTTCTGCGGCCTTTCCAATTGTTGTAGATGTCTTGTGAGGTACATACCAAAAGGGGCTTTGTACTCTATAATGGGTCTAATGAGTGATGAGTAGAGGGGAACAATGACCTCTTTTTTTCTGGATGAGAAACCTTTTGTGATGAGGTGTGCCACATAGAAGGATTTCCTGACTACTGTGGCGATGTGATTATCAAAGGAGAGACTACTGTCCACCTGTGTCTCAAAGTCTCTTATCACACTTTCGGTGTTAAGTATACTACCACCTATGTGGTAGTTCATGGGTACACAGTTTTTACCAAAAGGGATGACAATGCATTTTTTGGCATTGAGCTTGAGGCCATGGCTTTGACACCAGGCATCTGTCTCAGTGAGGCCCTTTTGTAGGATGTCCACATCGTTAGGAGTTTTGATTATGGCTCCTAGTTTGCAGTCATCTGCGAACTTCATTAGCCAAAGACCTTCTGTGTTAGCCTGTACTTCAGAGAAGTAGATACCAAACAGGTCACTGGTCTGAAGCCGGATTTGGAGTCTGCTACTTTCACAGTGTGGGTTCTGTCAGTGAGCCAGATGGCAACCCATCTTGTGACATAGGGATTTATACCTAGTTTAGTGAGTTTATCTATAATTCCAGAGTGAGGGATGGTGTCGAAAGCCTTGGCAAGATCTAGGTAGACTGTGTGAACCACTTTACCCTTGTCTACAGCTTTGGTGACTGCTTCAAAGAAGTCTATCAGGTTTAGGAGACATGATCTGCCTTTTACAAACCCGAACTGGGTGGGATCCAGAGTTTGGAGATTACCAATGTCTTTGTTTATAAGTTCCATGATGATACGTTCCATGGCCTTGCAGACCAGGCTCATCAGGCTAATGGGGAGGTAGTGTGTACTCCTTGAAGGCTTAGGCCGAGACGTCAGAGAGAGAAGTCTGCAATAAATTGCTTTTTGGTGGATCCAACTTCGTTGTTTTTCCTAATGGGGAGGTAGTTCCTGGGATCCATGGTGGCTCCCCCCTTGTGGAGTGAGATAACCGTTGCTGTGCACCATTCAGCAGGCACAAAGCCTGAGGTGAGGCTATGACTGAACATGGTACTCAGGTGGGGTGCCAGTTTGTTCTGTAGTTCGTGTAGAATGCAGCCTGGGATGTTGTCTGGTCCCATGGATGCTGTGTTCTTGGCTTTGGAGAGTGTGTTTTTTACCTGTGCAGTTGTGATTACAGGAACTTTGCATTCTTCCGGTATAGAGATGGGGTCTTTAGGGGGTGAGAGGGGGTAAAGTTAGCACTGAACCTATCTGCCAGGATGTTGGCAATATCAGTTGGGTCTGTATATTTAGTGCCAGTGTGCTGTAGCTCAGAGCAGATCTGAGTGTTGCCATTGAGATTCTTGACATAGCTATAGAATGCTTTGTGGTTGTCTTTAGAATCAGTGTCAATTTTGTTTTCGTAACTAGCTTTGGAGGATTTTATCAGGGATCGCAGCTTTTTACTGAGGCTGACCAGGGAGCTCCTCCACTCGTGGGATTTTACTCTCTTTTGCAAGAGTTTCTTCCTTCTGTTGTACAGTTTGTTTATGGCAGGGGACCACCAGATTGGCCTCCTTTTTTTGGAGGATAGCATCTTGGTTTTGTTTGGGATAGCATGATCCATGTACTCATGTAAGTGCTTATAAAGTGCAATTGTGTAGGATTCAGTAGTCGTAACTGTATTGTCCATCTGCATGGGTGTCATGAAGTTCACGACTTCTGTCTTAAGAAGCATGAAGTTGGCTTTGGAGAAATATTTTACCATGGTTTCCTTAATGGGGGGTGGAGGCAGGATGTGGATATCTAGGGTAATTAGCTTATGGTTGGATCGGACCAATGAGGCGTTGACTTCAGGTGTGGAACACCGGTCACTCATATTGGTAATGACTAGATCTAGCATATTGTTGCCCCTGGTGGGGGTGTGGATAAGTTGATCCAGGGCACTGGAGTTTATGAATTCCAGAAAGCGTTGAGTGAAGGAGTTGGTATATGAGTAGTTTTCCCAGGTAATGGTGGGGTAGTTGAAATCGCCCATTATTAGGGTGTTTGGTTGAACCCTAATGTTTTCCAGTACATCAAGAAAAGAGGAGTGGGAATCCTGGGGCATGGTGGGTGATCTGTAGCAAGCTACAATTTGGATTGCAGTTTTGCCCAGAGTTAGTTGCACTTGGATACCCTCGGCTGCATTATGCTGAGCAACTAGCCTGGAGGTGTGGATATCCTTAATGAATATGGACACACCTCCGCCTTTGGTGTTCCGGTCCAGGTTACATGGCTGAAAAGTGTGGTATGAGTTATAGCCTGGTAGTGCAGGGGTACTCTCTGTAGCCTTGAACCAGGTCTCAGTCACTACACAGATATCGATGTTCTCCATTTTAAGGATTGCCTCAAGTGAGTGCATTTTGAGATTTAGACTTCTAGCATTGAGTAGCATTACCCTCAGTTTTTGCTTGCCTGTTCCTGTTACGGTGGTGAATTTGTCATTTGAACCTTGCCTAAAAAAGGCACTATAGGGGCGGCAAGAACCTTAGCCAGTATCCAGAATCCCAGGGGTGACAGGTGCAGGCCATCTCTGGCAAAGCATTCACATATTTACATTGATTTACCAATCTCCATACATAATAAGCTTCAATTTAAGCATTCTCCCCACACACTCTTTTATCCACAACTAAAACATAATTTTCTCCAGAATCTTTGTCAAAGTCTATTTTCTGTTGCATTTAGTTTCATTTAGGCTCTCTTTTCATAAAGTCATTGAAACATAAAATATTACAATGTCCATTTTCTTCACTTCTTCTTGTTTTTGTTCACCATAATAACAACCAAATTCTATTATGTCCATATTTATTTGTTCAAATTTTAACAAACTTTTCACCCTATTATCTTTACATATTTCTTTCCACAAATTATTAACTCTTTCACATTTCAAAAACACATGCTCAGTAGCCTCAAACTCTCCACATTTATTTCATATTCATTCTTGCTTTTGTCTTGTACGGCATATTTGCCTTAACCGGCAATTTTCTAATAGACAATCTCCATAAAAAATCATTACATTCTTTAATCTTTTTATAGTTATTATATCTCATCATTATGGCCTTTTTCTTATCTATTTCTAAATCTTTCCATGGCTCTTTGCAATGAAATGCTTTCATAATACTTAAGTACCATTCCTTTCGATGTTTCTCACATATATTCTTTTTTTATTTTCATAACACAATTTTGTTTTGATACTCTTTCATTTCTTCATTCGCAATGCCTTTACTTCTTTTTTTAACTTCCATTCCTTCCTTTAGTTTTTTGTATTTATAATATAGTATAATTTCTATCAAGTTTTTATTTTCCTTCATAATTTCTTTTAATACCTTATAAAAAAAATTAAAGATGCTGCATGTACTATGAGGCTTATTAAACCCAAACCCAAGCCTCCTTGCTCTTCTTTATTATATAGAATCCCTCCCTTGACTGGATTCAGTCCTTGCTCTTCTTTATTATATAGAATCCCTCCCTTGACGGGATTCAATCCTTGCTCTTCTTTATTATATAGAACCCCTCCCTTGACGGGATTCAATCTTTGTTCTTCTTTATTATATAGAATCCCTCCCTTGACTGGATTCAATCTTTGCTCTTCTTTATTATATAGAATCCCTCCCTTGACTGGATTCAGTCCTTGCTATTCTTTATTATATAGAACCCTCCCTTGACTGGATTCAATCCTTGCTCTTCTTTATTATATAGAATCCCTCCCTTGATGGGGTTCAATCCTTGCTCTTCTTTATTATATAGAATCCCTCCCTTGACAGGATTCAATCCTTGCTCTTCTTTATTATATAGAACCCCTCCCTTGACTGGATTCAGTCCTTGCTCTTTTTTATTATATAGAATCCCTCCCTTGACTGGATTCAGTCCTTGCTCTTCTTTATTATATAGAATCCCTCCCTTGACTGGATTCAATCCTTGCTCTTCTTTATTATATAGAATCCCTCCCTTGACAGGATTCAATCCTTGCTCTTCTTTATTATATAGAACCACTCCCTTGATTGGATTCAGTCCTTGCTCTTCTTTATTATATAGAATCCATCCCTTGACTGGATTCAGTCCTTGCTCTTCTTTATTATATAGAGTCCCTCCCTTGACTGGATTCAGTCCTTGCTCTTCTTTATTATATAGAGTCCCTCCCTTGACGGGATTCAATCCTTGGTCTTCTTTATTATATAGAGTCCCTCCCTTGACGGGATTCAATCCTTGCTCTTCTTTATTATATAGAACCCCTCCCTTGACGGGATTCAGTCCTTGCTCTTCTTTATTATATAGAACCCCTCCCTTGACTGGATTCAGTCCTTGCTCTTCTTTATTATATAGAATCCCTCCCTTGACTGGATTCAATCCTTGCTCTTCTTTATTATATAGAATCCCTCCCTTGACTGGATTCAGTCCTTGCTCTTCTTTATTATATAGAATCCCTCCCTTGACTGGATTCAGTCCTTGCTCTTCTTTATTATATAGAATCCCTCCGTTGACTGGATTCAATCCTTGCTCTTCTTTATTATATAGAATCCCTCCCTTGACTGGATTCAGGCCTTGCTCATCTTTATTATATAGAATCCCTCCCTTGACTGGATTCAATCCTTGCTCTTCTTTATTATATAGAATCCCTCCCTTGACGGGATTCAATCCTTGCTCTTCTTTATTATATAGAACCCCTCCCTTGACTGGATTCAGTCCTTGCTCTTCTTTATTATATAGAATCCCTCCCTTGACGGAATTCAATCCTTGCTCTTCTTTATTATATAGAATCCCTCCCTTGACGGGATTCAATCCTTGCTCTTCTTTATTATATAGAATCCCTCCCTTGACTGGATTCAGTCCTTGCTCTTCTTTATTATATAGAGTCCCTCCCTTGACGGGATTCAATCCTTGCTCTTTTTTATTATATAGAACCCCTCCCTTGACAGGATTCAGTCCTTGCTCTTCTTTATTATATAGAACCCCTCCCTTGATTGGATTCAGTCCTTGCTCTTCTTTATTATATAGAACCCCTCCCTTGACTGGATTCAGTCCTTGCTCTTCTTTATTATATAGAGTCCCTCCCTTGACTGGATTCAGTCCTTGCTCTTTTTTATTATATAGAATCCCTCCCTTGACTGGATTCAGTCCTTGCTCTTCTTTATTATATAGAATCCCTCCCTTGACTGGATTCAATCCTTGCTCTTCTTTATTATATAGAATCCCTCCATTGACGGGATTCAATCCTTGCTCTTCTTTATTATATAGAACCCCTCCCTTGATTGGATTCAGTCCTTGCTCTTCTTTATTATATAGAATCCCTCCCTTGACTGAATTCAGTCCTTGATCTTCTTTATTATATAGAGTCCCTCCCTTGACTGGATTCAGTCCTTGCTCTTCTTTATTATATAGAGTCCCTCCCTTGACGGGATTCAATCCTTGCTCTTCTTTATTATATAGAGTCCCTCCCTTGACGGGATTCAATCCTTGCTCTTCTTTATTATATAGAACCCCTCCCTTGACTGGATTCAGTCCTTGCTCTTCTTTATTATATAGAACCCCTCCCTTGACTGGATTCAGTCCTTGCTCTTCTTTATTATATAGAATCCCTCCCTTGACGGGATTCAATCCTTGTTCTTCTTTATTATATAGAACCCCTCCCTTGACTGGATTCAATCCTTGCTCTTCTTTATTAAATAGAATCCCTCCCTTGACTGGATTCAATCCTTGCTCTTCTTTATTATATATAATCCCTCCCTTGACCGGATTCAATCCTTGCTCTTCTTTATTATATAGAATCCCTCTCTTGACGGGATTCAATCCTTGCTCTTCTTTATTATATAGAACCCCTCCCTTGACTGGATTCAGTCCTTGCTCTTTTTTATTATATAGAATCCCTCCCTTGACTGGATTCAGTCCTTGCTCTTCTTTATTATATAGAATCCCTCCCTTGACTGGATTCTATCCTTGCTCTTCTTTATTAAATAGAATCCCTCCCTTGACTGGATTCAATCCTTGCTCTTCTTTATTATATAGAGTCCCTCCCTTGACTGGATTCAGTCCTTGCTCTTCTTTATTATATAGAGTCCCTTTATTATATAGAGTCCCTCCCTTGACTGGATTCAGTCCTTGCTCTTCTTTATTATATAGAGTCCCTCCCTTGACTGGATTCAGTCCTTGCTCTTCTTTATTATATAGAGTCCCTCCCTTGATGGGATTCAGTCCTTGCTCTTCTTTATTATATAGAACCCCTCCCTTGACTGGATTCAGTCCTTGCTCTTCTTTATTATATAGAGTCCCTCCCTTGACGGGATTCAATCCTTGCTCTTCTTTATTATATAGAACCCCTCCCTTGACTGGATTCAGTCCTTGCTCTTCTTTATTATATAGAACCCCTCCCTTGATTGGATTCAGTCCTTGCTCTTCTTTATTATATAGAATCCCTCCCTTGACGGGATTCAGTCCTTGCTCTTCTTTATTATATAGAATCCCTCCCTTGACGGGATTCAATCCTTGCTCTTCTTTATTATATAGAGTCCCTCCCTTGACGGGATTCAATCCTTGTTCTTCTTTATTATATAGAATCCCTCCCTTGACTGGATTCAATCTTTGCTCTTCTTTATTATATAGAATCCCTCCCTTGACTGGATTCAGTCCTTGCTATTCTTTATTATATAGAACCCTCCCTTGACTGGATTCAATCCTTGCTCTTCTTTATTATATAGAATCCCACCCTTGACGGGGTTCAATCCTTGCTCTTCTTTATTATATAGAATCCCTCCCTTGACAGGATTCAATCCTTGCTCTTCTTTATTATATAGAACCCCTCCCTTGACTGGATTCAGTCCTTGCTCTTTTTTATTATATAGAATCCCTCCCTTGACTGGATTCAGTCCTTGCTCTTCTTTATTATATAGAATCCCTCCCTTGACTGGATTCAATCCTTGCTCTTCTTTATTATATAGAATCCCTCCCTTGACGGGATTCAATCCTTGCTCTTCTTTATTATATAGAACCCCTCCCTTGATTGGATTCAGTCCTTGCTCTTCTTTATTATATAGAGTCCCTCCCTTGACTGGATTCAGTCCTTGCTCTTCTTTATTATACAGAGTCCCTCCCTTGACTGGATTCAGTCCTTGCTCTTCTTTATTATATAGAGTCCCTCCCTTGACGGGATTCAATCCTTGCTCTTCTGTATTATATAGAGTCCCTCCCTTGACGGGATTCAATCCTTGCTCTTCTTTATTATATAGAACCCCTCCCTTGACGGGATTCAGTCCTTGCTCTTCTTTATTATATAGAACCCCTCCCTTGACTGGATTCAGTCCTTGCTCTTCTTTATTATATAGAATCTCTCCCTTGACTGGATTCAATCCTTGCTCTTCTTTATTATATATAATCCCTCCCTTGACTGGATTCAGTCCTTGCTCTTCTTTATTATATAGAATCCCTCCCTTGACTGGATTCAGTCCTTGCTCTTCTTTATTATATAGAATCCCTCCGTTGACTGGATTCAATCCTTGCTCTTCTTTATTATATAGAATCCCTCCCTTGACTGGATTCAGGCCTTGCTCATCTTTATTATATAGAATCCCTCCCTTGACTGGATTCAATCCTTGCTCTTCTTTATTATATAGAATCCCTCCCTTGATGGGATTCAATCCTTGCTCTTCTTTATTATATAGAACCCCTCCCTTGACTGGATTCAATCCTTGCTCTTCTTTATTATATAGAATCCCTCCCTTGTCGGGATTCAATCCTTGCTCTTCTTTATTATATAGAACCCCTCCCTTGATTGGATTCAGTCCTTGCTCTTCTTTATTATATAGAATCCCTCCCTTGACTGAATTCAGTCCTTGCTCTTCTTTATTATATAGAGTCCCTCCCTTGACTGGATTCAGTCCTTGCTCTTCTTTATTATATAGAGTCCCTCCCTTGACGGGATTCAATCCTTGCTCTTCTTTATTATATAGAGTCCCTCCCTTGACGGGATTCAATCCTTGCTCTTCTTTATTATATAGAACCCCTCCCTTGACTGGATTCAGTCCTTGCTCTTCTTTATTATATAGAACCCCTCCCTTGACTGGATTCAGTCCTTGCTCTTCTTTATTATATAGAATCCCTCCCTTGACTGGATTCAGTCCGTGCCCTTCTTTATTATATAGAATCCCTCCCTTGACTGGATTCAATCCTTGCTCTTCTTTATTATATAGAATCCCTCCCTTGACAGGATTCAATCCTTGCTCTTCTTTATTATATAGAACCCCTCCCTTGACTGGATTCAATCCTTGCTCTTCTTTATTATATAGAATCCCTCCCTTGACTGGATTCAATCCTTGCTCTTCTTTATTATATAGAATCCCTCCCTTGACCGGATTCAATCCTTGCTCTTCTTTATTATATAGAATCCCTCCCTTGACGGGATTCAGTCCTTGCTCTTCTTTATTATATAGAACCCCTCCCTTGACTGGATTCAGTCCTTGCTCTTTTTTATTATATAGAATCCCTCCCTTGACTGGATTCAGTCCTTGCTCTTCTTTATTATATAGAATCCCTCCCTTGACTGGATTCTATCCTTGCTCTTCTTTATTATATAGAATCCCTCCCTTGACGGGATTCAATCCTTGCTCTTCTTTATTATATAGAGTCCCTCCCTTGACTGGATTCAGTCCTTGCTCTTCTTTATTATATAGAGTCCCTCCCTTGACTGGATTCAGTCCTTGCTCTTCTTTATTATATAGAGTCCCTCCCTTGACGGGATTCAATCCTTGCTCTTCTTTATTATATAGAACCCCTCCCTTGACTGGATTTAGTCCTTGCTCTTCTTTATTATATAGAGTCCCTCCCTTGACAGGATTCAATCCTTGCTCTTCTTTATTATATATAGAACCCCTCCCTTGCCTGGATTCAGTCCTTGCTCTTCTTTATTATATAGAACCCCTCCCTTGACTGGATTCAGTCCTTGCTCTTCTTTATTATATAGAATCCCTCCCTTGACGGGATTCAATCCTTACTCTTCTTTATTATATAGAATCCCTCCCTTGACGGGATTGAATCTTTGCTCTTCTTTATTATATAGAATCCCTCCCTTGACTGGATTCAGTCCTTGCTCTTCTTTATTATATAGAGTCCCTCCCTTGACTGGATTCAGTCCTTGCTCTTCTTTATTATATAGAATCCCTCCCTTGACGGGATTCACTCCTTGCTCTTCTTTATTATATAGAATCCCTCCCTTGACGGGATTCAATCCTTGCTTTTCTTTATTATATAGAATCCCTCCCTTGACTGGATTCAGTCTAGGCCCCCATATAAAAGAGAATATAATCATCATTAATTCCTTTCCATACTTAATAGGAATCATATAAATGTTAGCAGCATAAGCACTATTTTTATTACCATGGTATTAAAACAATAAGTAAAAATGTCACACACAAAAAACAATCGATTAAAAAACACAAAAAAAAAATCTAGCAAAGCTAGACTTTCCACTGTGTGATACCTTAACCCTCTTGTATTAGAAACAACATGGAATATATGCAAATTACCCTTTAAGAATATAAACTGTTTAAGCTAAATGGCAATTCTGAATTTTTTTAATTTATTTTTATTTTTTTATTTAACATTTGTTAACTGGGAAAGTCCGACTTGGAACAAAGCCAGTTTTAAGCAGAGGCCCGGGGAGAAATGCTCCAGATGTATGTCTTTGTAATGTGGGAGGAAACCAGATGGAGCACCTGGAGGAAACCTACATGAACGCAGGGATGACATGCAGACTCCACACAGAAGGCACCCCAGCCGAGAATAGAACCGGAGAACCTCTTGCTATGAGGTGACAATGCTATCGCTGCACCACTGTGAATGTCCATGACTTTTTATTTTAAGTCTATTTATGGACAATATCAAGCCAATAAAGCCAAACCCCACTAGCTGTGGACATGCACATTTCTGCCTTCTTATGGCTTCATCAGCACAGCATAAGTGGAATGTTTCGCTAACATTTGGAAACAAAGGGTTGTTATAGCCAACTGATATCCATAAACATTAGGGTGACTGCAAAATATCACAACTAAGCATACGTTTTTGTCTCTGGAACTTTTTCTGGCTTAGTCTCTTCTTCTCCTTTTTCTTCTATTTTTTCCATGATGTGGCTCCATAAATTTTCTTCTGCACTTTCTGGCTCACTTTGGTTTACCATTTATTCCAAATAACCATCTGCAACCCCCCCCCCCTCCGATTGGAGAGTTGTAATTATACATTTTCACAGGTAACTGGTATTAGTTTGTACTGATGTAACTGAAAAAAGAATTGAGATGAGAAGAAGAACCAGTGGGAACAACTAGTGGAGTACTGATGTCATTTTTTTTTACTAGGGTCCGTATGCAGTTGATGAAGACGAAGTGTCAGTTAAATTGGGCAGCTATGGTCTCAGTGATATTTAAGGAGGTAGGGGCTGGGGACTGGGGTTGAGTAGTGTCTTAGGTTTAAGTGTTGATTTATGGCTCCCCAGAATTTTTGAGGGTTGTTGTTATGTTTTTGTTGCATTGTTGTTCATTATAATTTTTTTCATTTTTGATTTGTTTTTTGGCTAAGTTTCTTAACTGTTGATAATCTAGAAGGGAAGTTTGGTTTGGTTTCTTGATAGTATGACCAGACTCTTTCTTGCTCTTTCATGAGTAGTTTGGTGCCTTTTCTTAGCCATGGAAGCAGTTTTGATTTTACTCAGATTTTCCTAAGGGGTGCAAGACTCTTTAAGATATTGAGGAATTTATTATTGAATTATTGGATTGCAGAATCTAAGTGGAAGTGTTTTAGAGGTGTCCTATCACACCGTTGTACAATGAAATAGAAAATGTCTAGGGAGACATTTCTTTTGTTGCTAATATCTTTATGTATTATGTTTTTAGTGGGGCATATTCTGTGCCTAAGAACATAGGTGGGCATATGGCAGTAAGAGTGTCTGGGAGGCAGGCAGAGTGGTGACATAAGGAGGGTCTATTTGTTAGTGTCCACTCTAGGAAGGAATGCTTGTTACTGCGCTTGTTGATTCTGATTGGAAGTGGATTATTTGTGAGAAGCCATAGAGGTTAATAAAGTTGGTTGGGTTATCAAAGGAGCAGGTGAACCACTCCAAGTTGAAATCTCCTATTATAAATATTTCTTAGTTAAAAGTGGAGGCAGCCCAACAAAGAAGGTTTTCAATTATGAAGGTGCTATTACCAGGGAGTTATCTTCTTCTTCGTCTTCCGGCTGCTCCTATTAGGGGTTACCACAGCAGATTATTGGTGTACAGAACGACTGGCCATGGAGTTTTACAGTATTGAGTTGCCAGCCGAGTGCCTAACCTTCAAAGAAAGCACACATATGCACACATTTACACCTAGGGCCAACAAAGAAAGTCCAATCCACTTACTGCATGTCTTTAGAATGATTACTGGGGGGGGGAGATATAAGCTGCAATAATGATAATGCTTTTATTAGACTTTAACTAGAGGAGAGAGACTAATATTTCTGAACTTGTAAGATCTGGGGGGTTGTTTTCTATGCATTCCAGCTTAAGTGTATCTCTATACATAATGGCTGTGTCACCATCATGCTAATGGGACCTGTCCATCTGTGGATATTGTTTACTTAGGTTAGAATTTCACTACCTTTAATATGGGTTTTTCGCCAGATTTCAGTTAATACTGTTATATGTGAGGAGTATAGGGTGAGGGTAGCATGAAACTCATGGAATTTGTTTAGAATGCTCCTTAGATTCATGTTTTTGATTAGAAGGCTGAACTATTATGTGGGTGATAGATGAAGTTGTGAGAGAACGATTTGCCTTGGGGGTGGGTCATGTGTTGTTGGAAATGAGGGCCTGCATTTGGCTGTATGTCCTTGCTTAGATTAAGTAAAGATAATTTGAATAGAAATAGGTGTGAGAGTTTGGGTAGTAGTCTAGCAAATTTTCGTAATAGATATGGAGTTACCTGTGTGCGAGTGTATTTAAGTGAAAAAAGTTCTGTGTAGGAGTTATTATATACATGTGGTGATATGACAATGCTTGTAAAACTGGTGTTTGTTGGGGCGTTGATTGGCTTTGTTGGACAGTAGACATATGTGACATGCAGTTTGTGTAAGGCAGTCTGAGGTATGTTATAATGAGCAGGCTAAAACGTGGTATGTGTAACATTTTATTGTATTATGGGTAGAGAGATCATGTGTCTGTGTGAGAGGGCAGGGACAAGTTAATGGACGAGGAAGCTTCTAAGAAAATGAACTTTCATTATGGCAACAATGTGAAACTCAGTCCTTTCTACTGGGTGCGGGCATGATTTTTTAATGAAAAAATGTAATTTGTAGGAGCAAAGTTCCACTTTAGACATTTGAAAAGAAGGCAACTACACATGCAAGTATTACAAAAAAGTTGCACACTTAAATACAAACCATATATCATGCTGTGCATTGCTGACTAGATGACTGACAGAACCCATACAGTTAAAGTTTAAACTGCTTCTTCTCAAAGTAAAAATGTAATAAGTGCCATCCCACAAGGTTCAGTGCTGAGCCTTGTATGTAACATTCTGTTCTCCAAGTAACGTAGCATGGCCTATAGCTAGCAAAGTTTGCAGACAGCTGCAAAGAAACTGGTTGTTGTTGTTTGTTCATGAATGGATACACAGTTGCTCCAGGAAGGGTAAAACAATGGTGAAAGGACAGTGGTCTCAAACTAAATGCACAAAGTATAGCATACTTAAGTTTGGTAAACAAAATATTTTTGCGTCACATAGATTACACATGCTTTCAAGCACACACTGTCATTAGAAATCTGTTGATCAGTCTTTATCTTTTACCACCAGATTTCCATAATACTTAGAAATTCATTGTATTTGTCAAATCGACTATCCTTGGATACGTCTACTCAATTCCAAACCTTATTTATCCCTCATAAGACCTATTATGGACAATAATGTCCCCTTTGATATGTGCCTTTCAAAATGTATCACTCAACTTGAGAGATCTCAAACATTCTTAACTAAAAAAGTCACTGTTACCAGGAGTTGTACTTATCCGGATGGACTTGCAGTGCTCTGTCTCCTCTATCTCTTATAGATTCATTCATGGCGGTAAGTCCCTACCTTCTGTGTGATGAAAGACCTGTCCACATTTCAACTTTTGTGCCTTTGGAGTGCAAATGGCTCCCCAAATATGTGTGTAAAGGACCTGAATTTCATTAACAAATTAATAAGACATGATGTCATGATAGATTCATATCCCAACTCATACCCTTCCTCTAGAATAACCTTCCACAAGTGGTCAGATGGAGTAGTAACCTTGTCAGTTTCAATTTAAATCTATTGAACTGGATACGTATTTATCTAAAAACTGGTTTACCAGGGTAGAGAACTGATTACAAATTATGAACTTCATTCTCAGAGAAAATCGGAATTTAGTAAGAAAAAGGGTTCAATGAACTTAGACATTTTTAAAATGCCACCATTAGCTAAAAAAAATGCAGAGTCCCTACAATTGTAATATTCATTATTTATAATAAATCAAACCAAATCTCATTTAAAAAATTATATGCTTTTGTGATAGTTACAGCTCTGTGTTAACTGTGAATAAGACCGTTGAGGATGTTAGAGGTTGTGAGTAGTTGGAAGGAGAGGTTATGTTATGTGAACAAGAAGTGTACATTAGTACAACAGGGTGCCGTTTGAAGGACTGTAAGAGTGTTACTAGCAGGAGAAAGACAGGAGAAGGGATGTTAGTTCAGGTGATATGGCTGAATGACTGACAGTGACATTTGCTTAATGACAGAAATAAATAATAAATAAATAAATGTAGGGTAAAATGAGATGTCTTTTATTTCAGGTGCAATACTTTCCTTAAGCTTTGGACCTAGTAACATCGACAAATTCTCTGTGAGCACCCAACCAGATGAGGCAGTTAACTGACTAGGCTCAGCAATCTGAAAACTAATTGCCTGTTGCCTGTCTGTGAACCAATGGACAGCACTTGAGCAGCCACAGGTTTGGTCATATTAATTTAAGGGTTGATGGTGCAGATGACTCCTGGACGAAACACAAAAGTGTGTGTGTGTGTGTGTGTGTGTGTGTGGGGGGGGGAATCAGTGGTTATTCATTGCTGGGAACATGGTCACTAGTCCATCCTTTGCTGAAAACTGAATTGTACAAAAAATCCATATACTTTTAATAACATCTGCATTCATGAGTAAATATTGATAGTTCACAAACATAAAGATTACATTTTGCTGGAATGCAGATGTATAACGACATCAGCATGGCGAATGCTCACAGAGTCACATGGCAACGGGACAGAACATCGGCGAATGCTCACAAAGTCACATGGCAATGGGACAGAACATCGGCAAATGCTCACAAAGTCACATGGCAACGGGACAGAACATCTTACAGATGGAGACACACTGCTTCATGTTGCTGAATGCACACTAATTCATGTAACATCTGGACAGCTCATGTGTGCATACTCACACACACACAAACACACACACACACACACACTCTATTTCTTGTGGTGATGGGACAGAACAGCACAGTAAATCCACACTAAATCATATAACAAAAAGATATAAAATCTGGACAGTGAAGACAACACTTTTTATGGCCAAAGGACATAATAACATTAGGTGAATGAATGCAAACTAATCCATGCGGCCAGTGGATGCAATATTTGGTCACTAAAGGCACTAATGTTTGTGGTTATAAGCCATAGCACAGTAACTGATTTGACAATAGGTTGTAGCATCTGGGGGAAACACACAAAGAGACCACTTGATATGGCTATGGAATGTAATTTCTGTGTGGTTAATGCACAGAGCCTTATGTAGCCATATAATGTAACTTCTGGTCAGTATGCATGGACTACCTGGTAACAGTGAATACCATGAACATAGTGCATGCAGACGTCATGTGGCCATACAACATACCTTCCACTTAGTGACCACACAAAAGAATGTCACTGTGCTATATGCACAAGTGGCAGTAGAATATAAAATCACCTTCATATAAGTACATCATAAGATCACATGGCATCTAGTGAAGCTCTTCCTTCATAGCCCTGTTCCTATGTGGTTCTGAGCCACTGACAGCACTGCTAACTATAGAGTTTTGTACCCTTCACCTCTGGAGAGGTAAACACCCTCTGGGCATTGCCCTCATCTTCTGTACAACTCACTGAAATGGGTTCCATCCCAAATCAGTCTCACAGTCAATGCAGCAAGCAGAGAGGCCCAAGTCCTAGCCACTACCAGTCGCTGCTTGCTGTACCTTGAGTTATTTCACAGTGGCAGTAACATACTCAGCAGCCTACATCAACAGTGCAAGTTCAAATACATGGATGGATAGATAGTAGGCAATCATTGCTGAATGAAACCATTAAATGCCATGCATTTAGGGGGCTGCAAGACAAATCTGAATGCTGATAGATTATACTCAACAGATATCACATACAGGTTTGCACAGGTAGGAAAATGCTCCACAAACAGGGTGCTGTATTTAACTGGAACCATCAAAAGCAGTAACAGCAGCAGATGTGAAGAAATAAAATATTTAAAGAAAAATGCTCTGTCTTCAGGGACTAGCAGCAACTTTTTATGACAAAACTGACAGATGTATTTAAAACTAGTAATGGATTGTGCAGACTTGAGCTGTGCTCCAAATAATTCTCAGCTTAGTAAGCAAACTTGACAACTTCTAAGTGGACTGCTAATGCTACTTGTTTCATTCTGTTCTTTATATACGCATCCTCTCTTCTTCACAGCTCTCCACATGCAGTCCACGACCCCATGTTCTACAAGTAATGTGTTCCACATGCAGCCCATGACATCATGTTCTACACGTAATGTGTTCCACATGCAGCCCACGACCCCATGTTCTACATGTAATGTGCTCCACATGCAGCCCACGACCCCATGTTCTACACGTAATGTGCTCCACATGCAGCCCACGACCCCATGTTCTACACATAATGTGCTCCACATACAGCCCATGACCCCATGTTCTACATGTAATGTGCTCCACATGCAGCCCACGACCCCATGTTCTACACATAATGTGCTCCACATGCAGCCCACGACCCCATGTTCTACATGTAATGTGCTCCACATGCAGCCCATGACCCCATGTTCTACAAGTAATGTACTCCACATGCAGCCCACGACCCCATGTCCTACACATAATGTGCTCCACATGCAGCCCACGACTCCGTGTTCTACACATAATGTGCTCCACATGCAGCCCACAACCCCATGTTCTACACATAATGTGCTCCTCATGCAGCCCACGACCCTGTGTTCTACACGTAATGTGCTCCACATGCAGCCCACGACCCCATGTCCTACACATAATGTGCTCCACATGCAGCCCACAACCCCGTGTTCTACACGTAATGTGCTCCACATGCAGGCCACGACCCCGTGTTCTACACGTAATGTGCTCCACATGCAGCCCACAACCCCATGTTCTACACGTAATGTGCTCCACATGCAGCCCACGACCCCATGTTCTACATGTAATGTGCTCCACATGCAGCCCACGACCCCATGTTCTACACGTAATGTGCTCCACATGCAGCCCATGACCCCATGTTCTACACATAATGTGCTCCACATACAGCCCATGACCCCATGTTCTACATGTAATGTGCTCCACATGCAGCCCACGACCCCATGTTCTACACATAATGTGCTCCACATGCAGCCCACGACCCCATGTTCTACATGTAATGTGCTCCACATGCAGCCCATGACCCCATGTTCTACAAGTAATGTACTCCACATGCAGCCCATGACCCCATGTCCTACACATAATGTGCTCCACATGCAGCCCACGACTGTGTTCTACACATAATGTGCTCCACATGCAGCCCACAACCCCATGTTCTACACATAATGTGCTCCACATGCAGCCCACGACCCCGTGTTCTACATGTAATGTGCTCCACATGCAGCCCACGACCCCATGTCCTACACATAATGTGCTCCACATGCAGCCCACAACCCCGTGTTCTACACATAATGTGTTCCACATGCAGGCCACGACCCCGTGTTCTACACGTAATGTGCTCCACATGCAGCCCACGACCCCGTGTTCTACACGTAATGTGCTCCACATGCAGCCCACGACCCCATGTCCTACACATAATGTGCTTCCCTTGTATCATTTTCCATCTTCACCTTCAGTGTTACAGACTCTGTAATCCCAGTGCATGCAGTTTGTAGTACATATCTGTAAGCTTGTAACCTCTGCATTTCTCATAGTGGATGTTTATTTACTATACCGTACATTTATTAAAGTATGCTGTATAGAAACATATAGCAGACAACTGCAAATTAGGAGCTGTCATTGAATCACACACTGACACAAATGTTCTTCAGGAGGGGCTGACAGACAAACAACTGGTGTCAGAGTCATGGACTAAAACTAAATGCCAAGAAATACATAATAGTATCCTTTGGGAAATCATCCATCCCTGGTAACTATCATATTGACAACACACCCCTTAGAGCTGAACCAGTAGTCAGTGACTTAGTGACACACATAGATAGTAATCTAGCCTTTATTTATTTATTTCATTTGTTGACCAGGTAGTGTCTGACTGGGCCAGGAATCTGTTTTCAGCGGAGACCTGGGGAGAAAAGCTCCAACATATAACAAATAAGAAGTGAAGTACAAGACATATTACAGGTGATACAGGAGTGACTAAGAAGCTAATTGCAGACATGGTTCAGAATCATATATTCAAAGCATTAGACTTACTAGAAATAGTCACAATATTTGGCAAGACAGAAGCAATTGAAATTTCAGCAAACAGTTACTGCTAGTTAAAATACAGTGACTACATATAAGTAAAAATGCATTAATAAAGTATTCTCCTATATTATTGGATGTCCAGTTGAGAGCCAAGGTCTGATGGAAGCCTGCTACTGATTGAGCAGGTGAGAGAAGTAATCTCATGAGAGTACAGCATAAGGGCAATATTATGGGAGGGTGGAAAGGTGAGGGGTGCTAGTAAGTTATTAGCCTGGTTATGGCAGGAGCAGAGCCAGTGATTTGCTAAGTATTCTTTTAGGAGTTTTTTGAACTCATGACTGTTTGGGTTTTTGTGATGGGATGAGGAATTGTGTTCCTTAGTTTGGCAATTTTGAAAGAGTAAAGAGAGTCACCATGAAGGTTGTAGGAGTGGGTAACTTGTAGCATAAGTATGTCTGATGATCTGAGGGGCCTGACATTAAAGCTTTGGTTGTAACATGTCTACAGTGTTGAGGAAATCATTCTATGTTGTGCAACTTATAAACAGAGGTATGGCATCTAAGTTCAATGAAGTCATTGTTCCACTGTATTTAGCATTCATCACATCTATCATTGAGTACAATGCACCGTTTGGTATGTACCTAACCAGGCATATCCAACAACTGGAATGTCCACAGAGGTTCCTCATTAAAAAAACACGGGCTTAAGTAAAACGTCCTATACAGTCTGCCTCAAGGCTCTATCCCTGTATTATGTCTCCTAGAGGCTTTTGAAGGGAGATCTATGCCTGGAATACAAGGCACTGTCGGACCCCACTCTGACAGACCTCCTGCATATTCACAAAACAAACAGCACCAGAATTACCCATTCTAAACAGTTAAACCTTGTCTGTGATATAAATAAGACCTGCTGGAGAAGTACATATGTATCCCAGAAACTACCCCGTCTACAGAACAGCCTCCCCATCCATGTGAAGCAGAGTTCCTGCCTAATCTAATTCAAGTACAACTTGGACAACTGAATGGGAAACTAGAAATTCATCCATGATTTGGCACCTATGTGTCTAGTGGACACAGGCAACCTGTAATTGGTTCATCTCCCAGACCCATGCTTACGCTTATCAAGGGTATCAGAACTCGTGAGAGATTTGGGATGCATGGCTAGGCTTAAAAAGGCCTTTGTGGTCGTTAGCCTAGTAAACACCTATGAACCTATAAGTTCATACGTTATTTCTAGGCTAAAAACAACCAGAGTCATAATAAGCCTATCTGCACAATCCAGGCCAGTTTTCTGTCTGAGTACTTTTTGTGTGTTAATAAGGAGGCAGCAAGTGTTTTTGGAAGGTGTATGTTAGTTGGGGATATTTTACTTACTGTCAGTCGCTGTCCATCAGAGATATGGAGACAGACCAGAGATGAATATGTGATTTTTTCATCAAATGGTCAAGGTTTCATTTGAATAGGGTCAGGGATAAACTCTTCTTCACATAGATGAAGGAGAGCATATTCATACCCTGGATTCTCCTGGTGAGGAACCTTTGTGGGCATTCCAGCTGCTCCAAGTGCCTGGTTAGGTACATGCTGAAGGGGGCATTGTGCTCAATGGTGTGGTTGATAAGGGCTGAGGAGACTGAGTGATACTACGACTTCCTTGGAACTGGATGCCATAACCCTTTTACATATAAGTTGGGTGACATGGAATGATTTGTCTGACTACCTTGGCTACATGTTGGTCGAAGGTCAGATTACAGTCTACTTATGTTCCCAGATCCCTGACTACCAGGTCAATTCTTACAGGTGTTTTATCAATGGAGTAATTAACTTGAGTGGACAGTTTCCTAATGGACACTATAATGTATTTCTTGGCATTGAGCTTTAATCCATGGTTTTGGCAGGAGTCAGGGGTCTATATTAGACTCTCTTGCAGAATGTTAGTGTTGTTGGGGGAGCTATAGTATTATTATTATTATTATTATATTATTATTATATTATCTCCCAACTTACAGTTAGTTTAACAGAATCACTCAGGTAAGTTTAAATATGAATATATTTTTATGGTTATGGTGAATTACTAGTCTGAATATTTCAATTCCCTTTATGAGTGCATTTTACTGACATTTCCAACATAACCTCTGATGCATATCAATTTGCAGTCCCTCCCCTGGTAGAGGGTTACAAAGAAACCAGCAAGACTACCAGACTTGTAAAATGCAAATAAAGCAGCTAAAATCTGTGGTAGGAAGTGATGACAATCTCTGGTAATCAGAGTTTTTACAGTTATAATGTGAGATTTTCAGTAGCTGTGTTTTAAAGCAGTGGTGGCCAACCTGTGGCTCACATATGGCATGCAGACCCCCCACCCCTCACGTGGCTACACTTTTATGTGCATAATGTATACATAAAAAGTTTAAACAGCCACGCATCTGCAAGGAGCAGCAACATCCGCTGTGGTGCCTTTCTGCTTGTACATTATGCTATGTCTCCCTCTAATGCTTATAACATATCTAGGTGAAGAAGGTGGTTGCAGTGTTATGGGCACTAGAAAACTTTTGTATTATTTTTGCTTGAAATACCCATGCTCAGAGCAGTGAGATTAATGTTTATCACCTTTATACTTTTATTTTTTTTGTGGTGGGCTATGGAGTTTGACTTGTCATTGGGAGAGTCAGCATATTAAACATTACTATAGAACCTTTGTCCAGGTTGTAGTCTTGTAAATTAGATAACATGCAGTGTGGAACAGTTGGTGCTTTTAGGTAAGACAGGGACGAGACTCTGAGTTCCTAGCAGCAAAAGCAGCAACTTTAGTTTCCTGTAGCTGAAGGCATCATGGCAACAGAGGCAGGAAACAGAGCTCTCAGCGTAGCTGGTTCCTTCCTGTCTTCAACTTGCTGAGGTGGGACAGGGGTACCATTGTCAAAAGCAAGGTTGGGGGCATGGTGAATGATGAGGATCCTTTCGCCTTAATGAACGAACAGAGTTAGTACCCCCTAAGCTACCACAGCATGTAATTTTGTTTTTTACAGGTTTGGTTCTAGTGATGTAGAACTTAGACACACAACCTGGGGAAATTAAGATCTTATGGTCAGGAGCACACTGCCACCATTTAGTAGTGCTACACGTGCTGTGACCAGGTTCTGTGGAATTGTTTTATCAATTATATTTTTGAATGCTGCCATTTCTTTTATACACTGCTATCTAAATGCGCTGGATGCTAGATTTAATTTTGCAACACTGGTCTCAAGTTCCCTGATTTTTTATTAATTTTTATATACCCTTTGTTAACTGTGTTAGACCCACTAGGCTAGTAGCCTTTTTTTTAATGTATATCAAATGTGATATTTATACTATTAGGGGAAATTTGGCCAGGACATCAGGAAACTTCCCCTAATCTTTTCAATAGGTGTCATGGGATCTTCTACATCCACCTATACTATGACCAACTCAAGCAGATGGGATGACACACCTAGGAGGACAGCATCCATTTTGACCTTTATAACATGTATGATTTCTATATGAAAACAAATGGAATTAAAATCACTTAATTGCACTAATTCTTACTGTTACAGATATTTCATCTTCAGAAAATTATATTAGTGGGCATTCTTTTGTAAGGCAAACTCCTTAACCATTAGGTCGCCCTCCCAACCCTTAAGTAGTTTTCTAAGTACATAGTATTTAATTGGTGTGTAACATCTACTTATGCTATTTTCTGTTCCACTTTACGGGGGGGTCCTCATTATACCTGAAAAAAAATTGTACTGTTGAGCAAGGGAGTTGCAGAAAGAAAGGGTTGCCAGCTCCTCCTTACTAAGAATAACAGAAATGATACTACCTGCCCAAATACTCTAGTAGTCAGCTTTTGCACAGCTGGTGTTTTTGAGGCAGACTTTTCATTTGCACAACATAGATCCTCATATCATATAAAAGCCTTATATCATTTTCACAGATGGTGGTACAGATGGGAATTTGCACTGTATTTTATCATAGTTTGTGGCCCTTGAGGTAGCACAGTGGGGGCCACAGGCTCACTGATGCTGGAAGGTTAGCCAGCACTGCCTTAAGGTTTAGCAGTGGAACTGATAGTAAGAGTCATCCTTCAGCTTCGTATCACAGCTTCTTGAATTAAAGTTTGCCACACTTTGTCTTTCTTTTCATTCCCTTAACATAACCCCCAGCAGATCATCAGATGCTCAATGTCTGCTTCCATTGCTTCCAGCCTCCATGCCTCATCCATGAAGGGAAGGTGAGAGTAAAGACCTCCTACAGAGGCTACCATATGCAGATTAGGAAAGGATAATGAAATCTTTTGTCTGGAAGGGGCAGTTGAGCCGGGTTCCTATTAGAAGTCCGAAGATGCATTCTTTTGAATGCGTCTTGGTCGAACTTTAAAGACTGAAGCAGCTTTTATGCGAATTCTTTCCTTGGGAAAGAATGTGCTTGGCCGCTTCGTTACTTTGCCATTTTCAGCACTGTAGTGCGGTCTCGGAGTTGGTATATTTAAGTAGGAGGGGTGTCTGGGGCGAAACCCCACACATAATGTAATGTTTAAAGTGTTTTGGTTTTTATTTTTTTTTTGTTGTTGGAATAGCGATTTTTTCCCCTGGAAAAAAATTGCTGTTCTGACAGTTCGACATTGTAAGCTTTCACTTACATGAGGTCGATTAATCACTGTTCGCTTTTTTAAGCATTTGGTGATCTAATATAGACCCATTGAGCCATATATGCTGCCATGCACACTAGTGCTTTTTCTATGCCCTAATCCCAACATGCTGACTGTCATTATAGGCTACACTGGCCAATAAGATGTGGCATGCTGAAGCTGTGTCTACACTGGGCCTTACAGCCACCAGACCCCCCCTTAACCGTACCATATCCCCAGTCTAGAGATGGTTCCAAATCTTGGTCTTCACCAGGGATGGAGGAAAGACAAGCTTATGCCAGCATGGACTCCACCCCCAGGACAGATGCACCCATCTCACTTGACAGCTCTATCAAATGTCCAAGACACCGCTGTAACGTGGGCCACCTAGGCAATAGTTAGGGCTTTATCCTTCCATGCCATTGGTCTAGCTATGGAACTTTGCCACTTTGCACAGAGTAAAACATTACCAAGGTGAGAACACACTTTTAAAGAAGCTAGCAATAACCAAAGCATGCGTTAGAACATGATCACTGCAAAGTTAGCGTTAGATCCCCTAAATAATGCGATCACACACACGTATATACACACACACACACACACACACACACACACACACACACACACACACACACAAATACACATGCACACACACGCACACACACACACACACACACACATGTACACAAACACACACGCACGCACACATGCATACACACACACGTACACACACAAAAACACACACATGCATGCGCACACACAAGTACACACGCGCACACACACACACACACACACACATGGGTACACACACACACATGTACACACATGTACACACACACACACACGTGCGTGCGCACGTACACACACACACACACACACACACACACACAGACACACACACACGTACACACACAGACACACACACACACACGTATGCACACACACACGTATACACACACACACACACACACACACACACACACACACACACACACACACACACACACACACACACTGCATGATCCCAAATCTTTGAAAGAGATAGTCGGGAGTCAGTTGTGATAAGGGAACTACTCTTTGTAATGCAGGTTAGCCATATCATTGAAATGATGGGGGTGAGAACACAGTGTTGATGAGGTGGGTGTGGTTTAAGAACCAAAAGATCTAAAATGTCTATCACTGTCACACTGATTACTGATAACACAAACCTGGTACAACATGCAGTGGTTATTAATTGCATGTCTGATAGGACACAGAGGAAACTACCACATGAGCCAGAACAATAGCTGAAGAATTGTAATCATTCATTCTCCCAGGAGGATTCAGCCTCTGGGGGGGGGGGAGTACAGTAAGCCCAGTGAGGTACAAAACATTACACTGCAAGGCTTATATTTAGGTAAAAAGTTATTTTCATACAAAGATTATAGGACTGAGGGCTATTCTTACAACCTTGGTAGGTTGGTAGTAACAGAATTGGGGTTCAAAAATTGTGCAAGGCAGACAAAAGCTAAGTCTCAAGCTGACAAAGTAGGCTGAATCAGTAGGTGAAATACCTGATGTGATGTTCTCTGACAGTATATTACAGAATGCGATGAAACAGTTTAGGAAAGTTCATTTTAGGCAAAATATTTCATTATTTCTAGAACTTTGCTTCCTGGCATAAATCAGGTGAATTCATGATACCAAGTGTAGTGTTAGCCTCTCTTAGATGATAATATATTTTCAGTATAAAAGGCACTTCTTAAGGCATTCTCAGGTAACACAGCACACAGCGTATCCCTGAACTTTAAGATCTATGGTTTGTCAGATTGTTTGTTAGTGTATCACTGAATTTAATTCAGAAAACAAAACCCTGGGGATCGTATTTTATTCACCTGTGAATGTTTAAAGGAGGACAAAATTGATACCTCTCTGGACTGAGCTGGGAAAAAATCACATACAAGGAAGAAGTCTTACTTGATCATTTTAACTTGAAAAGAACATGAGTCATGCCTTATTTATGTATGAATTATGTATTTATTTACAGTTTGTTAACCAAGATGAGTCAGTAGGTCCAGGGACCCTTTTCAGTCATGATTCAGATTCAGCAATGGGTTCTGTTCAACAAACCTTTGTCGAAATCCACAATTGTATAAATGAATTTGGTTACAGAGCTCAATAGAGTACCTCACAGTGGGTTAATTTGCAGACATGGGCTTACCTCACACAACCACTCCCCCAGTAATGATACAATAGGGTATGTTACCATTTTCAGCTGTCCTACTGCTTGCAGTTTTGGCAAAACACTAAAAATACGCAAATCAAATTATAGCAAAAATAATGACTAGCTTGTGTACTGAGAAAGTGACCATGCCTTCTCAGATACAGGGGTACCCATCAACAGAAGGACTCTGAGGAAGAGAAGATGAACTTTTCCTTCTAGGACATGAATACTTCACAAGGCAGATGACGTGTCAGATACCTTTCACTCACACTGGATCCATATACCAGATTCACTGTCATGAGAAGCACCATTTCTGCAGCCAGAATCTATGCACAAAGACGGGCAACAGGGAGCTCAGAAATCACCACTTAAATATATTCATTTTCACAAGCACGTTTGTTTTACATTTCATTACCTAGTTAT